>NC_134791.1:17424152-17454228 GCF_046742065.1 Oratosquilla oratoria | reverse complement strand
CATGAAAGACTTACCAACATTTAACAGTATCATGGCTACGTAATCTCCCTAATTGATTACAATTCGAGTTTTTAATTTGTGATGACAATTCACATACCTTCAACTCCAAAATCCTCTCGTCCACCTTTTCTGCAAACTCCAACTATACAAGATTTCCATACAAATCCAAGTTCCACAATGGAGAGAGAGATACTCCGGAGGTTGTCTGATACGGTACTGAACTACACCATTTATGCGTCCCTATTGACATTTTTCCCTCTTCACTCCGGGGCACATCGCACGTCTGGTAGCATTAGCTGCCCGACGTGCGATGTTGCATCATAATAATCGCATTATAAAAAATAAAGTCAGTGCTCAATCGTTCGTTCTCTTTCACCCGTGAATTTTGATAACCATAGAAAATATGATGAAGCCAGTTTAGAGAGAATGGAGGTTACGTAGGTACGACTACAATATAATCAAAACGCCGACGTCGGAATCATTGCGTACCCACTTGCTCCTCATGATGCCTACGAAGGCTTCACGGTATGGAAGTGGTTAAAAACACGGTTACCGTAGGAAGGGGAAAAAGTAGACACATGGGGGCAAAACTGGCTATTGTTACATACCTAATTATGTTTGTCATGAAAATAAAGGGAAGAATGATACAAAACACGATATATAGTTGGTTTTATGCCCCTGTATATCTGTCATCATTAGGTTATATCACAAAGACAATGGTCAGATTTCCCCCATGCACCGATGCCATTTTGTGGGAACCTTCCACAAATTTGTCTGAGAAATTTGCTCACCCGGGATGTTTTGTGAGCAAATTACATGTCGCAATGACCTTATTTGTGTATATAATAATTCCTTCTTTTTGTGGAAAAATGCGGAAATACCGATTTCCTTGTGGGAATTTTGTGGACAAAACCTCACTCATTTGTGGGAACTGCCATAGATCGCAGTGGCAACATTGCCCCCATATGGCAACATTTGCCCCCTTCCTACGACAGCTACACCACTTGCTTTGTTAATGGTATTAACCACAAGTTGATGAAACTTGATCTATCTATCGTTTACACCAAGATCCAAAGCAATAAAAGATCTGACAGCCCGGGATTTAATTGTAATTGGATAGGATAGTGGTAGCAGTAGTGTTAGTTCATCTTCTGCCCTGTTTTCTTAATTGTAGCTTAGTATAGTAAACACAAACAGCCTCGTTAGGGCCAGGAGGCCTCCTGCTGTTGTTTGTTCTTCCTTTGTGTTCCTTTGAGTATTATTGATACGAGCATGCCGACAGGAGACCTTTTGGTCCATAACTAGGTCAAGCAGTTGGTTGATATAATGTTGGCATTTCTGTACTGCAGGCAGCATATCCTCACCATATCCTACCTCGAAAGGCATATACTCGTACATTAAAATAATTTACAAATATCGAGTGTAGTCATTAGTCCATTATTAATGAAGTTGATATATTACACAAAGAATAATGGTCCCAAAACGGACTCCTGAGGAACACCACTATTACGCTTTGTTGGTAAGAAAGTTCTTCACCCAAAACGGCACTGCCTGTAATCTGTAGGGCCTGTTCACATTAGCGGTTTGAACCGAGCGGAAACCGCGGCTGCACCACATAGTCAAGGAAAAACCAAGTGGTTGTGTGTGAACGCCTCCACTGATTTACACTATAATTGAACCGCCGCGGTTGAAACCGCTAGTGTGAACAGTGCACGAGTTGATTTCTCAGCCATAATGTCATGATTGGCCAAATCAAACGCCTTAGTTATTGAATAGCAACAAATTAATCACTATACCTTGGTCCAGGGTTATATTATCATAATTAGCACATATTCGTAAATCAAATTAACAGTTACCCTTCCCAGTGATTGATGTTAAACACTGACATTAACACAATAATGTTAAAGCCACTGGTCTGCATTTAATAGGATCTGACCGTGAGATTTTATTTATTTGTTCATTATTATTATTATTAATTATTATTATTATTATTACTAATAATAATCATTCAGAGTCCATTGATTCAATGCCAAATAAAATTATAATTATTATTAATCATTATTATTATTACTATTATTATCAATATTGTTAACAACCAAAGAAGACTTCCAGGTCACCGATAACCTACCTTTCAAGTACCATCAATTTGGGGACCATGTGTCAAGTAGCGCGCTCACTCAAACGTAGATGCCATTCCCAACGATTTTTCCAAGCAAGCTAACTCGGGGAAGTAGGACTCCTGAAAAATCAACATCAACGGATATTTTAATTGATCAATTCAAGATTTAAGAAAATGTGGATGAATTTCATATGGATCCATAATTGAAACGAGTTTCAGTTCTGATATCCCCACCGGCTGCATCTTTCTGTGTAATATGTGGATCTCAAATTTCTGCAAATTCCCGACGAGTTACAATACTGCGCGCGGTATTTACTAAGTACACAGAAGAAAATAGATTAGTAAAATTGTAAATATATCAGTCATAATCTGAGGATAATCAACCACTAATTTATCAGAAGAATTCAATGGCCATACTCTCACTAATTTCGTATTTCTAATATAGGCATGGAAAACCGTTTGATTATGTGCCATACTATCAACAAGGGTAGACTCAAATTCAACTTGTTTGAAGAGGGCAAAGTTTTTATAGTGGCAGTTAATCCGTAGAAATTTCTGCATTTGGAAAATAAATAGATAAATGAAACTAATTAATTAATCAATAAATAAATAAACAAAATTGTCGACACTCGGGAAAAAATAATATACATTGCCACTATGACAAGAGTAATTGCGCCGACATTTCACTCCGTTTTAGGTTTATGTATGATTTTGTATTTTGTATTTTTTTTTTTGCCTAGAATTGCCATTCCTCATGATATATGACAGCCGTGGTAATAACATCAGATCACTATCCAGATATATATAAAAAAAAAAAAAAAAAATTAAAACGACTTAACTCAGGGTCACAGAGTACAGTAAACCCAGCTCCTACATGCCTAATGGTGGTATTCTTATATATATATATATATATATATATATATATATATATATATATATATATATATATATATATACATACAAATATTTCCTTATATAAATCTTGTATAAATTCTTGGAAGGGATTTTTTAAGAATACCACCTTAAAAATCTTACGGTGGTATGTATTCTTACAAAATATATATCCTTATATAAATCTTTCCTTATAAAAATATTTTATCAAACCTTGGAGGGGAAAGAATTTTTCTTCAAGAATACCACCGTAAGTGCCTCCCCGGGGCAATGTTCTCAGTGACTCAGTGATTCCCCCTTCCCCCTCCCCCTCCCCCATCACCACTTCCCATCTCCACCATCCATTAACCCTTTAAACTCAGGTGGCAAGATTCTTGTCATTTGGTCAAATAAAAAAAAATCATAAAACACCAAAATGTTTGATCAAACACCAGAAAAAAATGACGTCAGTCCTCGCGCGGTCAAGCCGCATCAGATGATATTCGGATGTACGGGCCGGCGCGAGGCCTTCAATATTCGGTTTTTCGTATCTACACCACAAGTGGCTGACATGAGTTGAATGGGTTAAGGGCCATTTTCACGTTCAAACGGTTTGTTAAACAAGTGTTTGAAATGATGTTTGACCGTGTGAATGGAGTGTTTGGTTGTCAAACACGTTTGTCAAACATGTTTGACAACCAAATACCCCATTCACATGATCAAACGCCACCTTAAACACTTGTTTGACAAACCGGGTTTGACAAACCGTTTGGCAATGTAAATGGCGTTTTACTGCCTATTACAGCTATTGCCTTGCGAAATGATTAAACAGATTTTTAAATTTTCATTTAATGTCACCATTGCAGAAAGGATATGGGGAAAATATTTCATATACAGTTGATTGTAAAACAAATTTCGTATATTACGATAAAATATTCAGGGCTCCTTTGACATTTTTTTAATTATAATTATTTTGTCAGCCTTGTGGCCGGCATGTCGACTTGAATTGCCCCCCCCCCCCTAAATGTCCCACCCCAGGGTATATGCTCCCCCTGCCCCCCCCCCCCCCGATTAAATCCACACAATGTAAAACTCCGTAGACCGATATTACAAAGGATTACAAAGGCGGAGCATGCCGACAGGAGACCTTTTGGTCCATAACTAGGTCGGATGCGAAAAATATAATGATAAATAAAAAATAAGTTATAATAATATGAATAATAATAAATAAAATAAATAAATGCATAGGTATAGTTAACTAATAAGCAAACAGGTAAATAGTAGATAATAATAAATTGGCAAATAATAATAAATGAAAATCAAGCAAATATTAAACAAACCGACAAATAATAACAAACAAATAAATTTACGTGTTCGGTATTTATCATATACAAGCTCACAGGCCCACCATTCAAAGAAGCAGTACCGAAATTATTTGATAGATGACACTATAAAAATATTGAACAGAGGCCTTTCATGTTGTATCAATTTTTCATTAAAGTGTCGTAATTACACAGCATAACTCTGATGAAACACCACGAAAATGTTATATTTTTCATTGTGATAATATAGCTTACTGAATAATGTTTTTCCTTTAGCATTCCATGCTTTTCATACATAATGATACGCAAATAATATAACAAATAAATACATACAAATATATCATATATATATATATATATATATATATATATATATATATATATATATATATATATATATATATATATATATATATAAAGACAATAAAATAATATCTTAAATTTGTCAAATTGACCATGTCTTCATGGTACTTACTGGCTTGGAACTGGTATAGGGACCACAATGGGAATAAAGCTTACTTTTTTTTTCTTTTCTTTTTTTATCCTCGGCATTTGTAATTGTTATTTCGAACTATATGTTCTTTTCATTATCTGTACTTCATGTATAATGATTCAATGCCAAATAAAATTATCATTTATTATTACTATTATTATTATTTGTTGTAATTAAGTGAATTCAAACTGAGAACGTAACTTACCTGGTTGAGTTCTCAAACAATCGTCGGAACTGAAATTGTATTCTTGAGACTTCGATCTAACAGTAGAATTCCCTTGCCGAGGTTTATTGGCCTTTCTGGTACCAGAGTTGAAGCTTGTCTGTCGTTCAGTTAGCTAAACGTAGTCTCGTTCGGGTGGAATTCTTACGAGCTCATAAAACGGCTTCGACGCCATGGGACAACTAATAATTTAAGTAAGTTCTCAAAGTTCCCGATTTGTTAATCAAAATTACATCATAGGCTTAAAAAATAATAAAGAGGGAGGGGAGTTTGATAATATATTAATTAAAATTACGATAGTGTGGTACGAGGTTACAGGAAAGGTTTCCGATTCGAAATTAAACAAGCTTTCGGGAAATTGCCGTAGCTCAAGGTAAACAATGCAATTCCCGTAACAATAATTACCACATATTATTATTATTATCATTATTATTATTATTGTTGTTGTTATCATTATTATTATTACTATTATCGAACGCGCAGCGCAGTCGACCGGTAGCGCAAATCGTTCGATAGCGCGTAACATTCACCGTATCATTCAATAAACACCAAGAACTATTTAGAACACAGCATCTTACAAAAGATCTTGTAACTTAAGCTGCACCAATTGTAACTACTTACAACCCATTCTCAAAGCAACGGGGCAGCCATCTTTGTTTGAATATGTGGACATTTTATGTCGGCGAGACTTACATCCAAAGGACATCTACGAGTTACAATGTCTACATCTTGCCTAACTCCCTATTTGCTCTTATTTTACCATTTTTATGTGAAAATAGGATATACTTCCAGCGTCTATAAATGGACAATTATCATTAGAGGTATGGAGTTTGAGTATTTCTTATTATCTGCATTTGCTAAATCAACGACCTGACGTGGCCCATTATGTCTCTCAACAAGACAAACAAGGTCATCATATTAAGACAACAGGGCAGGACTCGTAGTAATGGATTTAAACTGGACAATTTTAGATTTAAGAAGGGAATTGGCAAGAATTGGTTTACTAATAGGGTGGTCAACTATCGGTTGTTTTGAGAAACGGTTAGACTACTTTATGGATGGGGATGACAGGTGGTGATGGACATGGACTTGCCTAGTGTAGGCCTAATGGTCTCTCGCAGTCTCCTTCATTCTTTTGTTCTTATTATTTCCATGTTTTGCTTCACCAGTAGTTATACTGCCTGTAAGTATGCCTTCCACAAACAAAATTATCGTCAGAATTTCCAGAGGAAATAAGTTATTTTTTTTATTTATCGTATCTTCAGTTCTCACCATTCTCTCTTCATAAGTAGAATTTGTATTTTGTTTATTTATCTTATTCATTTACTTATTCATTTATATTATTTATTTACTTATCTATTTATTTATTTTTTGCTAAGGGTTCCAATACGCACGGATGCCATTTTATGGGAATTTTCCACAAATTTGTGGGACAAATTTGAAGAATTATACTGTATGTAGAATCTGAAGAATTATATGTTGCAATAAAGTTATTTGTGTATATATTTCCTTCTTTTTATGGGAAAATGTGGAAGAAATTTGAAGAATTATAGTGTATGTAGAATCTGAAGAATTATATGTTGCAATGAACTTGTTTGTGTATATAATATTTCCTTCTTTTTATGGGGAAAATGTGGAAATCCCGATTTTCTTGTGGGAATTTTGTGGAAAAAATCTCACTTATTTGTGGGAGCTATACCCGTTGCACCGAGATCTGGCCGTTAGGGCGAAGCACTGGGAGTTCCCCTGTGGTGCCACATATAATTATTCTATAATTTAATTTTATTTTATAATTCTATTTTATAATTTTATAATGTTGCCTCATATGATTATATTATAATTTTTTGTCATACACCACCACTGAGGTAAAAATCAAAGCAATGTTTTCTATACAAAGGTTTCGTTTCTTTAAATCTAGATATGGCACATGTGCATGAGAGAGCGACGTTGCCGCTACATCTAATCTCTGGCCCCGCCCCCCTCATACTGCATTCAGAAAACATTGCATCCGCATGCACGTTCTCGCCATGGATGCCCACATGTGGCAACACCGGGAAATCTCCTAGCCCCACCTTATCGGCCAATTCTCCTTGCGCTGACTATAGCATAGATCACTGTGGCAACACAGCAATATGTACACTCAAACCAAAACAATTACCTGTCACTGGACTACGTACAAGATTTCTCTTTATCAATTTGAACTGTATTTCTTCACTTATTCGCACAGGAGAATTGACAAACGACGACTGCTCTCCTACTTTTTTAATACGGTGACATAGAAACAGTACCATATTGATGCAACGTGGACAACAATCCAAAGTTTCTTCCCAGAGACAGAGTGCATTGGGACTGTTATCAACTTCGTATATCTTGAGCTTCGTTGCTAAGATTTAATTCTATGGACTGATTTATTTAATAATTATTAGAATGTATGATTTTATTGTATCTTATTTGTTTGTTCATTTATTTCATTTGTATTAATTTTTTTTCTGAAAACTATTCTCTCGAGCTCCAGTGAGGAAAATCTAAGCTACATTGGGAATGATATAAGAAAACAGTTCAATTCAATCAATAAATGTAAAACAAAAAGTGCTTCAATGTCACAAATTCTCTCACAGAGTGTAGTGATGTCCTTATTTTTCTAATATTTACCCTGGGAAAATGAACATATTTCTGCAGAAAAAAATGAATACACAAATAAAGCTAGTTTATAAAAACAATCATAGTAACAGACAAATATTGGTAATGCTATGTGAAAGAAAATGGAGAACTGTGAAAGCTCTAAGTGTTTTGAGGAATTATAAATGAAAATATGGTTATGTGCACGAAATGGTGTAATTCTGTAATTGTTAGAAATTATTACTATCTATCTATATACCAAGGGCTTTTTCCCCCTTATAAGGGTGGTAGCCAAATCATAAGGCACTTACCTACTCCCACCCATTCCACTCCCCTTTCCCCCTCTCATCTTAGCTTCTCATGGATGATGGGTCATCCCTGCATCTTGTCCACTGCCCTAGGTCAGAAGCAATGCAGCAAGACACAGCACGTCCACAGCAAGGCCACTTTATTTAATTGGCAACCCACCCTCTCCATCCCTGGGGGCAATCAAGGATGAGATGGATGGATGGGGTGAAAGGGGCATTGTGAAAGAGATGAATGTCTGTTGAGGAAGGAAGAGAGAAGGCAGTAGATGGGGGGTGAGTGGAGAATGATTGTATATGGATGATGATGTGATGCATGGAAGGGAGTGGGTGGGGGGGTTAGGGAATGTGTGACTGATATCTTGATGCAGCCTGAAGTGATTTCTACCCATCTTCATCATCTTATACCTATGAATATTTCTCTTGTATTTGTTGCATCTCAAAAGACATATTGGAGTTGCAGCTGGTGGCAGTATAAGGTAAAAGTTAGTGAAATTCAGTATAAAATTCAGTAATAATAATAAAAAAAAAAAAAAAAAATACCAGTAATGTGCACAGACATTGCTAGGGGACAGGTGCATTGGGCTGGAAATTGGGCATTTCACTCTTTTGTATTATTCGTATTTGGCAACTATCCACCGGTAGGGTGCAACACCATTTCCCACATTACAATTTCTGAATGGTAAGAAAATGGAAAAAGCCTGCGAGAAATAATTTTTCATTCATTTTATATATATTTATGTGAAAGGCACTTTTGGGCCACAGGGCAAAGGGGCAGGTGCTCGGGCACCCCCAGCACCTCCCCCTCAGCATGGGCCTCCTACAAGAGGAGGTTACATTGGTGCCTCCTCACGGGGGACTTTTTGAACCAGGAAATTCATTGCAGTCTGCCCTTAGGACAAACTCACTTTGTAATCAGGATTCAAACTGCTTCCATTCCTGGTCTTCCCCCACAAGTAGTAACACTCTAACCCACTTGGTAGACAGCGATGATGATGATGATATAAGAACAGAGCTGGGTGTGTTCCACTTCAGTTTGGCCGCGGTTAGCGCCCCCCAAACTATTAAAGCAATATAGGTGCCGGTATAGTATGTGGCCTACCTTTTGGACGTAGCCTATGAAATTTTTCTTTGGTATAGTATGTGGCCTACCAGACTTTTATTTCAGTATGAACCTGTCTCTTAAGATTTAATAGTTTGGGAGTGCTAACCGCAGCCAAGCTAAAGCAGAAAGCACCAAGGAATGCACTTAGGAATGTAACCAGCTCTGTATAAGAATGTATATATTTATTTTTTTCACTGAAAATGCTTTCTTCTCTCAAGCTCACGCTTGTAATCCAAAGCTTCCTCCAAATTCTTCAGTTGAATTGGCTGCCGATAGCTGCAACCCATTTGTGGACATCTATAAAGAAAGATAAACCAAAACTTAAAATCTATTCATAAATAGATCAAAGGCTTC
The DNA here is from genome assembly GCF_046742065.1 of Oratosquilla oratoria. Classification (NCBI taxonomy): domain Eukaryota; kingdom Metazoa; phylum Arthropoda; class Malacostraca; order Stomatopoda; family Squillidae; genus Oratosquilla; species Oratosquilla oratoria. Next base: position 17,444,818 of record NC_134791.1, on the reverse strand, counting down.
CCCCTTATAAGGGAGGTAGCCAAAACTTAAAAACATACATACATATACATATACCAAAGGCTTTTTCCCCTCTACAAGGGAGGTAGCCAAAAAACAAAGGCACAGAAACCACTCCCATCCATTCCATTCCCAACATACTCCACTACCCTCTACCCTCTTCCCTCCCTCTTATCTTGGCACCTTCTGGATGACGGGTCATCCCTGCATCTTGTCCACTACCCTGGGTTAGAAACGTATACTAAGACAATCTAACAATAATTTACAAATTCTACTGAACAGAGCACTCAGAGAAATAACAGAATGCACCCAAACCAACCCATGAAGAGGCTGGATGACCGTGTTGTGAACAGCTTCCCAGGATGTAACACTTCACCCCATACCATACAACACATAATGGAAGACTGCATTATACACAATCATGCACGCAAACAACACAACATACACTCTATAAAGGATTTGTGGGAAAACCCAGTTTCGGCTGTGGCCTTCCTTGTGGAGACGGGACTGCTCGGACAGACAGTCTAGGGAACGACAACAACAACAACCCATGAAAATGACGGAAACATAATTCTAAACCACGGCCCTAAACAATAAACACCATACCAGAAGAGGCTGGATGACTGCATTTTGGACAAATGCCCAGGATGTAACACTTCACCTCACACTACTCAACATGTCATGGAAGACTGCATTATACACAATCAGGCACACAAACAACACAACATACACTCCATAAAGGATTTGTGGGAAAGCCCCGTTTTGGCTGTGGCATTTCTTGGGGAGATGGAACTGCTTGGACAGACAGTCTATGGAACAACAACAACACTAAAAACCATTCTCACTGCATTTCACATGCAATACCAAAAGAACGCAAAAAACAAAACAAAAAAAATACACCATCAGCATACTTTTCATACATCTATAACAACCTAGAACCTATACCACACAAAAACACACACTCAGATCACGCCAGACCATCAAACTCAATACTCCAAACAACCTCAAGACATAAACCCCACAGAAAAAAAAAAACTCACACATCAGACAACAACCAAACTGGACCTCAGACCACATGGAATATATATATATATACTTACCAACATTGTAAACTGCAGCTATTCACACAACACCTTACCAAATATCTAGAACCATTGTAAAATCATCACAATCCCTAAACCTAACAAAAATCCAACAGTTCCAGCATCACACTACCTAATCACATTTCTCTGCACCCCTTCCAATGTCACAAAATGCCTCATACTAGAAACTCGTCACACCACATATCACCCTTGCCAAGTCGCAACACAAATTTCATTAAGAAGTTTGCATAATTGTGTTGCTAAAAGCTATAGTTTTACCCTGAGAGACATAATTCAACAAGATGGTTTAGAAAAAAGGATAAGTATTCTATAAACAAAATTTAGTTTATATAGAGAAAGAAGTTTCTGAGTTATAAGAATAAACATGACAAAAATACTGTTACAGAGATATTGAGCCAAAAGATAAAACAAAAATTTCCACCCTCTGTATGAAAAAACTATTAGGGATATAGATGAAAAATGCATAGATAATAATAAATTAGATAATATATATGAAGTGCAGAGTTTTGAGAGTGACATTTTTTACATTAACATTGCTTTATTCCAAAATTATTTCTAGTTTTTACCGGTAACATTTCCCTCACCCCTGGAGCATTATGGGTAGAAACTGCGAATCTGTATGAAAGTGGCAGTTGTTGTTGTTCCCTAGACCAGTGGTTCCCAAACTATGGGTCACAACCCAAAGTTGGGTCGTGAGATCAATTCTGATGGGTTGCAGGGACACGGAAAATTCTCACATTTTCAGTGTATTTCAAATACTTGACTAATTATTTTTTCTTTTATCCGCACATTACTTATGTAATGTCTGTTCATGGATTCTGTTCATTTAGTTTTGTTAAAGAAAAACTGTACACATTATTTTTTTTTTCCAAAGTAAAGGGTATATATCAATGTCCATTTTGTGTCTCTTTACTTTATTCTGGGTCGCAAAGGATTGAAGTGTTCCAAATAGGGTCCCTTACAAAAAAAAGTTTGAGAACCACTGCCCTAAACTGTCTGTCTCAGCAGTCCCGTCTCCCCAAGGAATGCCACGGCCAAAATGGGGTTTTTCACACAAATCCTATATGGAGTGTATGTTGTGTTGTTTGCCACCGGAGCTACACAGGTGGCAAAACAGGGGGGTTTTGAGGGGGGGGGGGCAGTCGCCTGGGCGAGTACTACAATCCTTTCATGACACGCACCGAAAGTGGCAATTGCCGACAATTCTATCGAAATAAACACCAAACCTGAGGGCGGAGCCTTTATTAGTACAACGTTTTGCTTGTGATGATGATATGGTTTAACGTCACAAACTCCCCATATTGGAAGGCTAGCCTCTTCACTCCGGGCCAAAATCTCACGGGCAGCATTATCTGCCAGACGTACGATGTGTCGTAATAATACTCGCATCATAAAATATAGTCACCGCTTATATCGATCATTCTCTCTTTCACCCGTGAATTTTGATAACCATAGAAAATGTGATGAAGACAGTTTAGAGAGTATGTCATTATGCAGGGGCAACTACAATAAATATAATCAAGACGCCGATATGGCAGCCCCACATATCCACTTGCTCCTCATGTCGCCTACGTATTCGGCACCGTATGGAAGTGGCTAGGACAGTGCCCCTCACAGAGAACTCTGCATGCCTTTGGATCAACTTTGCCAGTGGCAGGGTTCGAACCGCCATCCCCCCGACCTTCACTGCAAGTAACGATGCCCTAACCCGCTCAGCCATCAAGCTTCCGACATTTGGCTCGTAACAAGCGAAACGTCATGCTACTAAAAACTCCGTTCTCACTTGTGGTGTTTACTTTGGTAAACCGTGAATCATCATGTTGGGGTTTTGTTTCACCAGGGATGAGCCACTTCCCAACATTCAACACAGTCCCGAGCCAAGGATCAGAACTCCGATGGGGCTCAGTTCTATTCCCCACACTATTTAATCTATACATGCATGACTTACCCACACCAGACAACTCAGAAATACAAATCTCTTCCTACGCAGACGACATAACAATCACATGCACACATCGTAACACAGACAAAGCTGCAGAAATAATCCAGCCATACCTTGATACACTCAACACATGGTTCATCACAAACAGACTCAAAATAGCTCCAACCAAATCTACAGCAACACTTCTCACCAACTGGACAATAGAACACAAATACATACCTCATCTCTACATCAACAACACTCTAATACCACACACAAACACACCAAAAATTCTTGGTGTAACATACGATACATCCATGTCTTTCAAACAACACATCACAAACATAAAAAACAAATGCACACCTAGACTTAACACACTTAAGTCAATCACTGGAACAACATTTGGACAAAACAAAGAAACTAATATAACAATATACAAACAATGCATACGCTCAGTGTTGAATTATGCGAGTCCTGCATGGGCTCCTAATCTCAGTGAGACACACCACAACACCCTTCAAATCATACAAAACAAAGCCCTAAAAACAATTACAGGCTGCACAAATACAACACCAACAGACCATTTACACCATGAAACAAAAGTCCTCAAAGTCAAGGACCACCTCGACATGAGAGGCACACAAACACTTGCCGCAGCCACCACAAACACATCACACCCGCTACACTACATAGCAGGACACCCACACACACCAAGAAACATTAAAGCAACACCCAAAGACCTTTATTATGCACAAATACTCTCTTCTCTTCCTCCACAACCACCAAATACCAGCCTCCGGAAACATATTCATGATCATATCACTCACCGCTCCATTAACCCCTTCCATACGGTGCCGCACACGTAGGCGTCATGGACTTAGATCTCGGTGGCAGCAGCCAATGCCAGCCGTACGACGTGTCATAATAATACTCGCATCATAAAATATAGTCACCGCTTATATCGATCGTTCTCTCTTCACCCGTGAATTTTGATAACCATAGAAAATGCGATTACAAAGGAATTAGAAAGAATGTCATTATGGAGGGGCGACTACAATAAATATAATCAAGACGCCGATATGGCAGCCTCGCGAATACACTCGCTCCCCATGACGCCTACGTGTGCGGCACCGTATGGAAGGGGTTAACACACTGAAAGACAACACACTGCTGCATGCCAGACCCCCTGATATCCACCCTTCTGAATCCTCTCTCCCATGAAAGCACAGAGTCCACTTGGCCAGACTGCGGTGCAGCCACCACCCAGCACTTCTAAGCTACCAGAAGAGGCTGGATGACTGCATTGTGAACAGCTGCCCAGGATGTAACAGTGTAGTCTTTAGTTTTTTTTTACAGCAGCTTCTGACACTTTCTTTTTACAGTACTACCTCTCATTAACGGACGTTAATTAGATGTGTTTGCGGTGTTTTCGCTGTGTTTGTGGTGTTTTCACTGTGTTTGTGGTGTTTTCACTGTGTTTGTGGTGTTTTCACTGTGTTTGTGGTGTTTTCACTGTGTTTGTGGTGTTTTCACTGTGTTTGTGGTGTTTTCACTGTGTTTGTGGTGTTTTTGCTGTGTTTGTGGTGTTTTCACTGTGTTTTCGGTGTTTTCGCTGTGTTTGTGGTGTATTCACTGTGTTTTCGGTCTTTTTGGTGCTGTTGTTTAGTGCTGTGCAATCACTATGCCACCCAAAAACCACTCCAAATCAATGGATTATTCACATCAACGGACACCATTACCCCCCTTTTAGTCCGTTAATGAGAGGTAGTACTGTATATCTCAAGTACTGTCTTCAGACCCAGGGCAGTGGACAAGATGCAGGGATGACCCGTCATCCAGGCGATGCCAAGATGGGAGGGAGGGAAGAGGGTGGAGGGGAGTGGAGTAGGTAGGGGATGGAATGGGTGGGAGTGGTTTCTATGCCTTTTCCTTTTGGCTACTTCCCGTGTAAGGGGGAAAAAAGCCTTTGGTATATGTATGTATGTATTCTATTGAATTATGTCTCTGTGGGCAAAACTATAGCTTTTAGCAATACAATTACTCAAACTTTTTTACAAAATTTGGGTATTCATAAAGAAAAATCCAGTATGATGTCACTTTTAGACATAGAGTAATAAGTTATCAAGCCTTCTAGTTTTCTTAAAAAAGAAAAGAAAAATAATAAATAAAAATAATTAGTTACTATGATGTGAGAAAAAACACATCATAAAAGTTGGCACAGATCAATTTTACACTGCCTATCAATTACAGAAAAAAAATTATCAGTCTTGTTCAATCATTTCAATATATGCATACTGACATCCTTAAAACCAAAGGCTTAAAAATTTCAACATAAATTACCTGACAACTTTCTTCTTTAAGGACTTCAAAGACCTCAAGTCGAAAACGTGACCACAGGGTTTGTGACGTACAGGTTCTACCATAAGTTTCTTGCTGAACGGGTCAATTAGGTTCAGTTCCGCCTGTGTTTGTACAAGGTCTTCACCTTCTTCAAAACCTTCAGTCTCAGTACTACTCTCTCCATTTTGGTCTTTCGCTGAGAATAAAAATATACATTAACATATATATAAGGAATGTAGTAGCAGATTTGTAAATGACACACAGGAAACCCACAGTTGGAGAAAATAAACTTCAAATAAAGAAGAATCCTATATTTCGGCTATCAACTGTAGCCCTCTTCAGGAAAGTAATTTCCTGAAGAGGGCTACAGTTGATAGCCAAAATATAGGATTCTTCTTTATTCAAAGTTTATCTTCTCCGACTGTGGGTTTCCTGTGTGTCATATATATAAGGGTTAAGGGGAAGATGGGCAGAGTATTCTAGAGAGCTGATAAATGTGGAGGAGGATAGGGAGCAATTAGTGGTTGCCGTGGGAGATGCTAAGAAAATTATGGAAGGTGAGCCAGTTGTTGTTTGCTGACGATACTGCATATATAGCAGGGTCAGAGGAGGGATTAAGGTAGTCAGTGACAGAGTTTGGGAGAGTATGCGATAGAAGAAAGTTGAAGGTAAATGTGAGTAAATGTAAAATGATGAGATGTACAAGGGTAGAGGATGCCAGTGAGTTGGAAGTAAGTCTTAAAGAAGAGAGGCTGGAGGAAGTGGATAACTTTCGGTATTTGGGGAACTATGTGGCAGGAAAGGGAGTTGAGGTGGAAGTAAATTGAAGACTGAGAGAAGCAAGTAAATGCATTGGGAAATTAAAAAGTACCATGAGAAATGGGCATTTGAGAATAAATGCAAAGGGAAGATTATATGAAGAGATGATTATTCACATCACATGAAGAATCGTCACCCCAGACTTCGACTGGGTGACAATTCTTCACGCGGGCCATCCTGCGTTTACAATTCTTCATTTGTATAAATTGATGACAATAATCGTAACCTCATTCAACCTAACCTTACTTAACCTAACCTAACCTAACCTAACTTGACCTACCCTAACATAACTTAACATAATCTTTATTCCACTGTTGATATTCAGTGTATGGGGTGACAGTTCTTCAGGTGGGATCTCATGGGGTGACGATTCTTAATGTGGGCGTTCTGGAGTGACAATTCTTCATGTGCCCCGATTATTCTGACAGCACTGTATGGGGCATAGACCTGGAGTTTATGAGAGTGCAGAGAGGAAAAGATTAAATATGAGATGAAATGTCTGAGAAGTATGGTAGGGGTTACAAGGTTGGATAGAGTGAGAAATGAGGAGGTGAGGAGGAGAGTGGGGGTGGAAAAGGAGATGGGAGATAGGGCTGATGAAAGAGTATTGGGATGGTTTGGACACATGGAAAGAATGAGTGAAGAAAGATTAGTAAAAGAGGTGTGGAAGGCAGAGGTGGAGGGAGTGAACATGAGGGGGCAACCAAGGATGAGATGGATGGATGGAGTAAAAGGGGCACTGGGAAAAAGGGGAATGTCTGTTGAGGAAGGAAGGAAGAAGACAGAAGGTAGGGGTGAGTGGAGAATGGTTGTGTATGGATGATGCTGTGATGTATGGGAGTGGGTGGGGGTTGGGGGGTGAGGGAGTATGTGTGAATGATATTTTGAGGCAGCCCGAAAGGATTTCACCTCCGTCTTCTCTTTTTCTGCACAATGGGACAGAGAGGGGGGTCACTGATTAAATGAAGCGACCTTGCTGTAGATGTGCTGTGTCTTGCTGCATTGCTTCTGACCATCCCAATACTCTTTCATCAACCCTATCTACCAACTCCCTTTTCACCCCCGTTCTCCACCTCATTTCTCAATCTATCCACCCTAGTAACCCCTACCACACTTCTCAGGCATTTCATTTCAAATGCATTTAAACGCTTCCTCTCTCATGTTCCATGTTTCTGTCCCATACAGTGCTGTTGGCACAATCATGCCTTCATACAATCTTCTCTTAGCCTCCATTCCCAAATATCTATTCCTCATTACACTTTTCAATCCACCAAGCCATTTACTCGCTTCTCTCAATCTACATTCTACCTCCACCTCCACTCCTTCCTTGCCTGCCACATTCACCCCAAAGTATTTAAAACTATCCACTTCCTCCAGTCTCTCTCCCTTAATACTCACTTCCAATTTGATGTATTATAATACGTTGAACCCTTACCGACATCAAGTATGTGTTTATTGAAGTTTTTCACAACTTCATCGGATTTCACTTCTTTTTCCAAGTCCCTCCCTTCCACCAGCAGTTCATAGTTTTGCCTATATTTCTGCAAGAAAAAATAAATAAATAAATAAATCTCACGTAAATTTTCTCTTTTATGGAGACAATACAAAGGTTCAAGTAATTCAAGACAACTCTGCAAGTTTTGCTTATATTTCTGCAAGGAAAAAAATCTCACGTAAATTTTCTTTTATGGAGACAATACAAAGGTTCAAGTAATGCAAGACAACTCTGCAATATGTTTGACGACAGGCTATGCTCTTAACCACTATGGTATAACGACGCCTATGTAGGCATCACGAGGCGTGTGAGTGGGTACACGAGGATGCTAGCATCAACGTCTTGATTATATATTTTTTTTGTAGCTGTACATGATCTTGGGATGGTTTGGACTCTTGGAAAGAATAAGTGAAGAAAGACTAATAAAAGAGATGTGGAAGGCAGAGGTGGAAGGAGTGAACATGAGGGGGCGACCTAGGATGAGATGGATGGATGGGGGTAATAGGGGCGTTGGGAAAGAGGGGAATGTCTGTTGAGGAAGGATGGGAGAGGACAGAAGATAGGGGTGAGTGGAGAATGGTTGTGTATGGATGATGATGTGATGCATGAGGGGGAGTGGGTGAGGTAGTATGTATGAGAAATAAATTTACACAGCCCGAAGAAATTTCTCCCCATCTTCTCTTTTTCTGCATGAGGAGACAGAGAGGGGGGGGTCGCCATTTTAATGAAGCAGACTTGCTGTGGATGTGCTGTGTCTTGTGACATTGCTTCTGACCCAGAGCAGTGGACAAGATGCAGGGATGACCCGTCATCCAGGAGGTGCTAAAATAAGAGGGTGGAGGGGAGTGGAGTATGTATGGGATGGAATGGGTGGGAGTGGTTTTTATGCCTTTGGTTTTTGGCTACCTCCTGTGTAAGGGGAAAAAAGCCTTTGGTATATGTATGTATGTATGTACCTATGTACATGAGTTATCCCCAGATTCTGTGAACTGGTTTGATCATATTTTCTGTGTTTATTATTACTCAAGAATAAAAGAGAATGAGTAATACAGCACTGACTTTATAGTTTATAATGTGAGTAGTGTGATGAATCATACATATGGCAGCCAATGCTGTGTGCGAGAATTTAACTCATGCTGAAAAGGTTAATTCGCTTACTTCCTCAAATCGTGATACGTCCAAATTAACATCACTCTGGAAATCATGTCGGGTCTGAGTTAACCCCTCCTTCATTAAACCGAGACGAATTCCTTCTTCTACCGATGAGTGAAGAACTTCTTTAAGGGAAGTTAAATATCTCCTTTGCATTATCTCTGAAATAAGATGCAACACTTTAGAAAAATACACCAAATTATATACTGTACAACTATATAACGACATTTTGCAAACTATATTTTACGTCCCCTCATGCAGGCAGCACCTAGAGAGGGGGTCTCCGTTTTAATGAAGCGGCCTTGCTGTGGATGTGCTGTGTCTTGCAACACTGTTTCTGACCCAGGGCAGTGGGCGAGATGCAGGGTTGACCCGTCATCCAGGAGGTGCCAAGATAAGAGGGAGGGAAGAGAGTGGAGGGGGGTAGAGTGTGATGGGGATGGATGGTGGGAAAAGATCATAGCAGCGCTTAGAGGCAGTACTGGGAAATATGATGCCATGTTTTGGGTGTTCTGCTGGGTTTTAGAAGGCACATAATTATAGCTGAGTTTTAGGTGTTGCCAGGTCCTAGATTGCCGAGTTTGGGAGATTCGACCTGTACAAGCAATATGATAGAGCAGCGTTTCTCAACCAGGGTTCCCCGGAACCCTATGGTTCCGCAAAAGGTCCCTAAGGGTTCCGCGAGATCAAGTGAGGTGAGCTAATGCACTTTTGATTTTTTATTTAATTTCATATACGTAAAATAATTAAACACGCACAACATATTCTTGGTTATTGTAATAATGTAAAATAGATATCATCCTATCTAACCTATTATTACGATGAAAATAAAATGAGAAAGATATGGTTTATGTGTTTTTTGGGGGGGCAGGGGTTCCTTGAGACATGCAATTTATTTTAAAGGTTACGCAAAGGTTAAAATGGTTGAGAAATGCTGTGGTAGACGATGGGGAAGACCCTTCATTCATAGCAGTGGTGTCAATCCCTTCCATACGATGACATCTATGTATGCATCATGAGGCGCGAGTATTTACCTAGTCGTATCTTACAGGAAGGGAAGCTATGCCTGTAGTGTCCCGTCTCTGTATCTCGCCATGTCTAATTCGCTCTTAAATTCGTGTATTTTTTTCGCACACACTTTTGTTTCATCTGGCTGAGCGGGTTAGGGCGTCGTTACTTGTGGCGAAGGTCGAGGGGATGGCAGTTCAAATCCTGCCACCAGCAAAGCTGAACCAAGGGCATGGTTCATTAGATTCCAAGCTACAAAGCCCTCTGTGAGGGGCACCGTCCTAGCCTTCCGATAGGGGGGAGTTTGTGACGTTAAACCATATCAGTATGTTCCACACATCCACCACTCTGTGGAGGAAGCTGCTCTTTTTCAAGTCTCTTCTTCGTCACGAGGAATGAGTGGGTTTATGAGGATGCCAGTGTCGACGTCTTGATTATATATATTCTGTAGTCGCAGCTGAGTGACCCCCCATATTCTGTGAACTGGCTTGATCATATTTTCTGTGGTTATTAACCTCTTCGTTACCGACCCGTCAACCTTACGTAAACAAACATTTCAAACCGTCCCACGAATGGCTGGAGCCTTATGTTTGTAAACAGACACTTGCCACCCCGTAGGTAGAAATAACCCAGAAACCGAGGCCTTGAGAGCCCTCAACACACACAGCTTATAACCTCGGTTCCTGGCAAGTGCACTCAGCCGTGACACGCAGGTGTCACAAAACATACATTCGGTACTCAAGGGGTTAATATTCAAAATGAAAGGGAACGAGTAATAGAGCTGTAACTTTATATTTCATAATGTGAGCATTGTGGTGCATCATTGAATCATCATACATCAGGCAGCTGATGCTGCCTGCGGGAATTTGACTCGTATTGAAGAGATTAATGTGTAATTAGTGGGTGTGTGCTTTCACTCAGCCATCCCCTGATCATGGGAAAATAGCCTAAGGTCGGTGCATGTGTGTGTATTTACGTAATTGTATTGGAGTGTTTTCGGGGATGAAATGGGTGGGAATGTTTTTGTGCCTTGTCCTTTTTGGCTACCCCCCTGGTAAGGGGGAAAAAAGCCTTGGTATATGTATGTATTGACCTAACTGTAGTATAGAGGAAAACAGCAACACTCATTGGCAGGGCCATAGGCAGGAATTTTTTTTTTTTTTTTTTTTTTTTTTTGGCATATTCATGCTTTGGGGGCTCTGCCACTGTATTGTTCCACACACACACACACATATATATATATATATGCTGAATACCACAGGGAATGGAAATTTTTTTGGAATCCGAGCGCTTTCGTGATATTTGTTCACATCTTCAAAGATTACAATAGAATTGTAATCTTTGAAGATGTGAACAAATATCACGAAAGTGCTCGGATTCCAAGAATTTTTCTTTTCCCTGTGGTATTCAGCATATCGGTGTAGTCACATGTGATTTGTGATACTTGTACATATATACATATATAATCTGGAGTAGGAAACACAGGAGTCATAGTCTTGAATTTATCCTGACTAGTTTCGCATACCTGCGAAACTAGTCAGGAATAAACTCAAGACTAAGACTCCAGTGTTTCCTACTCCACTTACGTCAACCTGTCAGAATGTCTCAACATAAATATAATCATTGATAACATTTGATGTGCCTGTAATTATAACTACAGTTTTATATTTTATGTATATACATCATGTATCACAAATTCACCATAAACTTAGCTTATTTTTTGTAATTTTTCTGGTGTAGTGTATTTATAACTTTTGAGTAAAAATTAATTTTGGGGGCTAAACCCCCTTATAGCCCCCCTGGGTCCCATTTTCTATTCTTTAATTTTCTAACATACCTAAACCCAAATTCGTGTATGGCTACAACTTGATGTATATCTTTGATTTCCAATTATCATATTTAGATTTAAATTCATGTATTGTTTGAGCTTGAGTATATCACCTTCTAAGCTATTTCACATATTTATGCATCTACAGGAATACTTGACTATACACCGAGTTGTGTTCCCAGCTGACTAGTCGCAATGCGAAAATTTGTATATCGAGGTTAAGGGTTTTACATGTAAATAATAGGGGGGTTCTGTTCATGGATCCTGTCAACCCCCCCCCCCTTCCCTCAATTTCTGCCTCCTGAGGCTTTCACATACACCCAATATTTGTTTTACCTACAGTACTACCTCTCATTAATGGACTAAAAGGGGGATAACGGTGTCCGTTGATGTGAATAATCCGTTGATTTGGAGTGGTTTTTGGGTGATTGCATAGTGATTGCACGCACTAAACAACAGCACCAGAAACACCGAAAACACAGCGAAATTACCGCAAACACAGCTAATTAACGTCTGTTAAGCAGAGGTCTCACTGTACTTTATAGCACTTGGTCATATAGTGATGTATTCCTGTACACGAATAACTGAAATCTTTGCACAGAAATAGTGGGACTTAGGAGACCAAGTTCATCAAATATGTACAAACCTGCTTATTGTGTAAATGCATATAACGAGGAATTCATGGATGAATTAAATATCAATTGATAAAAGATGCTGAGATTATTACAAGAAAAATTCTTCACAGCTACAAACCATCATTTGTGTGATTCAGAACAAGAAGAGCACATTTGGTGACACACTGCTGAGTTCTGGCTCTGAGTAACTTGTGGATATCATCACTTGATTCAGCCATGTCGATCTATAAATCTGGAATAAGAGGAGAGTGAAATAATCAAATCTGGCAACTGATTATACAAATGTTTCTTCATTAACCAACCAGTCACACAATCTGTAAGCTAATCATACATATATATACTTTTTTCTTTTTTTAACTGAAAACGTTTAGTATTCCGATCTTTGATTTCCTCATGGTTTCAGCAAAATATCTTTATTATTCACGTATTTTATGTGATTACTCTTACATATACAGTGAGACCTCTTATTAACGGATGTTAATTAGCTGTGTTTTCGGTGTTTTGGAGTGGTTTTTGGGTGGCATAGTCATTGCATGCAGTAAACAACAGCACCAAAAACACCGCAAACACAGCTAATTAACGTCCGTTAATGAGAGGTCTCACTGTACATACATACACCAACAGCTTATTCCCCCTTACGGAGGAGGTAGTGTTAGTGCCTTCTGATAAAGAACTTTTTGAAGCAGGAAATTTAATGCCATTTACTCTTACCACAAACTTCCTTGCGGAGCAGGATTTGAACTGCCCACAATTCCAACCTCCACCACAAGTGTAGCTCCTCTTCCCGTAAAATACAATAGGTGATATGATGATATGGTTTAATGTCACACACTCCCCCCTATCAGGAGGCTAGGACTGTGCCCCTCACAGAAGGCTTTGCCGTGTGGTATTTAATGAACCATGCTCTTGGTTCAATTTCGCTGGTGGCAGGGTTCGAACCGCCCTCACCTCGACTTTCGCTGCAAATAACGACGCCCTTACCCGCTCAGCCAGAGAACTCAAGTAACAATGCCCTAACTCACTTGTCCATGCAATAAGGTAATCTACAAAGCTATCGTCATGTCATACTTCCTTACTAATAAATAGTAAAGAAATAAACTCTTCTGCTGGGATTCGAACCCCCGCCAGAGCGACTTGCTTCTTACAAGGTGAGGACTGTACTCGCCACTCCAGCGCAACCCTTCAAAACAGAACGAATTAGTTCATGGACTGTTCTGTTTTGAAGGGTCGCGGTGGAGTGACGAGTACAGTCCTCGCCTTGTAAGAAGCAAGTCGCTCTGGCGGGAGTTCGAATCCCAGCAGAAGAGTTTATTTCCAAATGTCAAATTGACAATAAATAGTAAGTTAAATTCAATACAGAAAAAGATAATGTTATCCCTTGTGGACACAGTAATCCTTGTGGAAGTTACAGAATTATGAATAAGAACATGACTAGTGAATAAGGAGAAGGATCTTGAAATAATAATCACAAATAACTTGAAACCAACGGACCATATTGCAACAATTGTTAAAAAAACAAACCAAATGGTTGGTATAATTAAGTACTTCTTTGATTATTTCGAATTCGTTAAGTTTCACCTCACAATTTTTCTGTGAAAAGTACATTTTCCTCCCTATTCTTAATGTGATTCATGCAACTAACCTAAACTATATTTGTCCCTGGAAACTGCTGTGCGAGCAGGTGAGACGAAAACTCACAAATACCAAGTATCTATGTATAGAAAGATTCCACATTTTGTGCAAAACATATGTAAGGCGGGTAAGACAAAAATTCACACAAGCGGGTAAGACAAAAACTCACAAATACTGGTTATTTATGTTTTGATCTCGGTATGGTGATCGGTCCAAGTGTGATTCTTTTTGCCAAATTACAGTTTGTACAGGTGAGAAATACAATTCTTTAGACTCTTAATGCCTTATTGCGGTGAATTAAATTGCATATCGGTAATTTCCATTTCATCTCAGTTCATCTCGGTGATCTCGGTAATTAGTGTGACCGGGATTGAGGAGAGGGAGGTAGTGATGGGTGATTTTATTTTTACTTCAAGAGTGGGACTATTAAATACATGAAATGGGGGACGATTCCACTCCAAGTCTCTTGGATTGTGCAGGGGGGGGGGGTGAGTACTTAAATATGTTGGTGCTTGCTTCGTATGTGATATTTTAGGTTGTGGCCGCCTCTAGCTATTAGTGTGCTTCTTGGATGTAAGTTTCTTTGCTTATGTCAACTTCTTTGTGATTTTGTGCATCACTCCATCGTAATCATTTGTTGTCCCTAACCAATTCATTTCGAATTTCCATAAAATAATTATAAACAACCACTTATACAACACTGAGAACGAATTATTGAATATTCAATTGGTACCATCACGATATTTGATATTCATAAGGGTACTTACACTCAAATTAAAGTAAAAACTCACCCTTCACTCTTTCAAATCTGCGACGGAAATTCATACATTGTTTACATATAGGTAAACAAGTCGCCTAAACATTTTCGACCTAGAAATTCGCAACTGTCGTATGTTTTCCATATACCTTAGAAAAATTATTGCATATATACTACTAATACTCAATGGTTATACTGAACACTAATTTACAAAATAAATTTGAATATTTTATAATGTGTAATACAATTATCAAGTAAAATATTTACTGGTAGCTTATATAATTTTAAATATGGAAAAGAGAGCTGTCTTTCTTGTCAGATTGCAACATTATTATTAGCTGACAGGTCCGTAGCTAGAACTTGTTACGTGGGGGGACATATTTGGGGGGTTGAACGCAACAAAAATAACTGATCATGTGTAGTATTTACGGAAACAATTACACAGCAGTGTTATGACACCATACCTGCTGAACCACTATGCTTAATTATCATTCAGGGCCAACAGTGCATTGGTAATCATATTCGGGTCATGCAGGTGGCGCCAAGTTGCAAGATGATAAGATAAGGACATATGTTTGCTGCAAAGAATATTTTCGCAGCCCATTAGTTTGCACTGAACTGCAAACTAACTTGCAGCTTTATTCTGACAATCAACGTGTACAAAAAATGACTGAAAAGTACAAATATGTGAGCTAGAGAGTTTGGGGGCGGGGGAGCTATACTTATTTTATATATGCCGAGTTATTCAGCCTGTGTTTCCACCTCTTCATTATATCCCTGTATTAGTTGACAATTAGGTGTTTTGAGTCGGATGTTGAATTATATTTTCCTTGTAATTACATTTTTGCCTTTACGTTTTTCCATTGTCTAATTTCTGTCGTCCAGTATTTTCGTCCAGTGACAAATCCATAATGGCTTCTGCTAGACATTTTGTGTCGTTTCGTGTGATTCATTGTTTATCAGAGGCGTGCAAAGGTCTGGATAATTTTGATTGTGTGCCCCAAAGCGTCAAGTATGAAGTCTCTTCGTTGTCAGAAATATTATAAGAAAGGGAACATATTTAGAATATGTAAACACAGATGAAACATGAACACTTTATTCTATTGCAACACAAATCAACAATATATACTGATTTTTTCACCCAAATTATCTGGTTGGATACATATATATATTGTATATATATATATATATATATATATATATATATATATATATATATAGATAGATAGATAGATAGATATAGATACAAAGCTTCTCGAGTAGACTTTCAAGTCTTCTGAATGCTGAATTTTGGTCACAGGACAGACGGAATAATATAGATTGCCTATTGACATTAGGAACTATTGTTGAGGAAGATAATACAAACATTTCGGTAAACGCAGTTAGTATTTTCAATGTAATACAGAAAGTACAAGACATAATATACATAGAAAGAGAGCTTTGGGGAAGGTCACAACATAAGACGCGTGGAGAGGTTCACATCACAAGTGTAAGATGACAGGGGGGAATTTGTCCATCGCTGTGGGCCAAATGTCCGTGGGGGTTCAGCTGTCCGCGACCCGAATGTCCGATGAGGTCCAAGTGTCCGCTCCATGACTCTGGCGGGACGTCGGGGAGGAACTTGGGTGTCGGTGTAATTGGAAGATGTGTTGTTGTAGTTTATTTGTTTTGTTATCATTTGTCTGTTTGTTTATTATTCGCTTGATTCTTATTTACTATTAGCTATATGTGAATTTATTTTTATTTACTATTTACCTGTTTGTTAATTATTTAACTATACTTATGCATTTATTTTATTTATTATTATTTACTTTATCATACTTTCTATTTATTCATTCATTTATTTTTATTTATTATATATATTTTTTCGCATCCAACCTTGATATGGACCAAAAGGTCTCCTGTCGGCATGCTCCGCCTTTGTAATCCTTTGAGAGGGCTACAAGTCCTAGGGAGGGGCTTCCTGCTGGGGATTATGGTACGGACTTCTACTTGCCTGTTGATAGAAGGTCGCAAGTCTCTTATGAAAATTGCTTCTAGAAAGAAGAGTCTAATCCTTTCTGATTCCTTAGCGAGGATGATGGTGTTGTCTTCTAATAGTTTTCTAGTGATTTGTATATTGTGTCTTTCTAGGAAGTCTAGTTTGGGGCTTCCAATCAACAAGTGGGATGACATTCCTCTTAACAATGTCGTTCTTGTTTGGCCATCGTAACAGTCGAGAGGTTAGGTTAAGGAACAGGAAAAAATTAAATACTACGTTGGTGCAAGCAGGACCTTCGGGGCGAGGAGAAGTGCTATTTCAAACTAAAAGTGTAGTTGTTTCTTGGTTGCGGTAACATATGTAGAGATGAACTTTGTCATTCTCTCTCTTAAGTTTGATGTTCCGGTAAATAAATCTGGTCAAAACCTTCGCGTCTTCCTTATAAGCTGTGGACATTTGGGCACGGTAAAACAGAGCAAACGTCTCACCTTCCCCTCATTTAAGACAAATGAGAGAATAAAACCTAAAATAAAGCTTGTGACTTTAATCTGATCCACCACACACGCAACACACCTCATTGACTGGAAAAACACCGCCATTGTTTTCAAACGCCAATGTAGTTTTAGAAGAAAGAGATCATTAACTTTAACATTTCCAGAAGTCAACGGTCACCGGATTCCATTACTAGTTAATGGATTAATCTCTAAAGCTACTGGATCTGCACCTAACAACTGTCACTCATATCCTCGAATTGAGTGTCTCGCATCGTCCAAACAATGTACCTCCTTATTTGGATCACATGAAGAATCTTCACCCCAGATTTCGACAGGGTGATAATTCTTTCTGTGGGCTATCTCAGGGCGACAATTCTTCATGTGGGCTATCCTAGGGCGACAAATCTTCACGTGGGCTATCGTAAGGTGACAATTCTTCATGTGGGCTACCCTAGGGTGACAATTGTTCACGTGGGCTATCCTAGGGCGACAATTCTTCATGTGGGCTATCCTAGGGTGACAATTCTTCCCGTGGGCAATCGAAGGGTGACAATTCTTCACTTGGACTATCAAAGCGCGACAATTCTTCATGTGGGCTATCCTAGGGTGACCATTATTCCTGTGGGCTATCCTAGGGTGACCATTATTCCTGTGGGCTATCCTAGGGTGACAATTTTTCACTTTGGCTATCCTGGGTTTACGATTCTTCGGTTGTATACGTTGACGACAATGAGCATAACCCTCATTAAACCTAACCCAATCTAACTTAATCTTGATTCCACTGTTGATATATATTCGGCGTACTGGGGTGACAGTTCTTCAGGTGGGATCTCATGGGGTGACGATTCTTCATGTGGGCGTTCTGGGGTAACAATTCTTCATGTAATTAATCATTTCTGTATATATTCTTCTTCTCCACTTACTATGGACTCCTGAGCCAAAACACAAGGTCTAATAAATATCCTTATAAAGCGCTCAGTGGCTGTAATCCCCTTTTACACACGTTTTGTTTTCCACAAACACCGATCCCGCGTGAGCGGGTGGTCTAATCTCGGTAGTCTATCCGCTGAAGAGGATCACAGGTAGTGGTCGAAAAATACGAATGTCTCTGTACGTCTGCTCTTATTAGTTTTCACCGATACTAGGCTGCAGTTTTACACACACACACACACACACATACACACACACACACACACACACACACAACACACACACACACACACACACATATATATATATATATATATATACACACGCGCACACATGCACCTCGTGGCGCAGTGGTTAGAGTTCCCGGCTGCCACTACGGCGGTTTGGGTTCAAATCCCGCCCAGGGCTAAAATGATTTCAGTACCCCTGCGCTGCGAGTCGTTACTCCAACTCTCGTGTGCTGGGAGTTGTGCGTGTAAGGTCACAGCATTGCCCATAGATCGGTCACATATGACCTCTGAGCTCTCTTCCGGGAGGGAAATAGCTGTCGATCACGAGTCCAACACGTGATCCAAGACCATGGGGAATCACGCACAGGAGGTTCACAAATGGATTAACGGTTTGGAGATGACCAAGGCTAACAAGATCAGCTTTGCACGTAAAAAAAAAAAAAAAAAAAAAAAAAAATATAATGAAACAAAATAAAAAACAAAAATGAATTAAATAAAGCAGTATAAAATAGAATAAGAAAATAATCTAATACAAAATAGAAAATTAGATAAATTTGAATATAACGAAACTAAATTAAAACAAAATTGAATGAAATAAAACAGAATTAAATAAAATAATCTCAAACAAAATAAAGATAAATATATTTGAATATAACGAAACAAAATTAAAACAAAATTGAATAAAATAGAACAATAAAATAAGAATGAAATAAAATAGACAAATAATATAGAAAAATAATATATCTAAATATAATGAAACAAAATTAAAACAAAATTGAATGAAATAAAACAAAAATGAAAATATAATAAAAATTAAATAAAACCAATTTAGATATTCACACCAAGAGACGCCCATTTATCTGAAGAGGACCGTGACCCCCCTACAGTCATTCCTGGTGCCGGCAAGTGATTTAAATCAAACGAAGAAAGCAGAAGTTGTGGTCCAAGAGCGTAAGTGGCACCCCTACGGATCAGAGTAACTTTTTATGGTAAGATATTAATCTCCACTCAAAGATGATTTTTGGTAAATTTCCCAACTTCTGCTATCTTAGTTATAGACTGGCGCACTTTATGTATTTTGTTCTGTAGTGTGTGTGTATTAGCGTGTGTGTGTCTGTATGTTTGTGTGTGTGTGTCTGTATGTTTGTGTGTGTGTGTCTGTATGTTTGTGTGTGTGTGTGTGTGTGTCTGTATGCTTATGTGTGTGTGTGTGCGTGTGTTTGTGTGTATGTATGTTTGTGTGTAGTGTGTGCGTGTATGTGCGCGCGCGAGTGTGTGTGCGTGTATGTGCGCGCGCGAGTGTGTGTGCGTGTATGTGTGCGCTTGCGCGCGCGTGTGTGCGTGTATATGCGTGCGTACGCGTGTGTGTGTGTGCCTGTATGTGTGAGCGCGCGCGCGCGTGTGTGTGTGAGCGCGCGCGCGTGTGTTTGTATGTGCGTGCGCGTACGTACTCACGTGTGTGCCTATGCATGATCACATGAAAGGTCATTATTGCATGACTTGCCCAGTGAGTGACGTCACATTGCATGGAGTGTGCAATTACTCCATGAGAGTGGAGGGTGCTGGTGGGGAAGGTGGGGGCGGTGGATGGAACAGCCATTGGTCATTTATTTATCATCGTCTTTATCATTATCGTTATCATTATCATTAATACAATGATAGATTGTTTCTAATTTAAAATGACAGTATTATTATCATAATGTCGTCATCATCATCATCATTATCGTCTTTATCATCATCATCATCATCATCATTATCATCACCATCATCATCATCATTGTTATCATTACCACATATTTATCGTTACTGTTATAATAATCAACGTCTGCATCATCATTGTTACCGAAATTATTATCACTATCACTATCTCTTGTTTTACAATCATGTATGTGCATATCCGGTCCTAGGAAATGCATGTCAACTTCTTATGCATTGCAAGCGCCATTTCTCTGAAAGGTTCAGTTATTAAGTTCCTGTTATCTTTTTTTTTTTTTTTTTTCTCTCAAATGCTGACGCGAGACCGTTGGATGGAGAAGTCTGGGCGAGACTACTCTCTCCGTGAATGAACGACTTTGATTTCCTTCAGAGATGAATAAAGTAAAATGTCGACAAAGAAAGTTCCAATTTATTTTATTCTTGATTAGATATATTAGGTATATATTTGATTTTTGTTTATTCTGGATGCCGCCAGGTAATATGAAAATATATTTTAGTAAATATATTTTTTCATTAGGAGCAAATGCTTCTAGGTTGAATAACATCAGATTGGTGGCGACCATGATCAATATCTGAGTTATCTTTATTCTCCAAAAGGTTAATTGAAATTTATCTAATATTCTCTGAG
>NC_134791.1:17404152-17419152 GCF_046742065.1 Oratosquilla oratoria | reverse complement strand
ACCAATTATGATTATCTTTAAGTTTACTGTACTCTGCATGCTGCAAGGAAATATGTATATCACATCACCATAGATTCGTTTTTATTTATTGTTGTGCTATCTTGAATTTGTTTTGATTAATTCCTCGGGTTTTATTCGCAAGTGATAATAAAACTTATTGTGAAACAAATGCAACAGGTGGAGATATAGGATGTTTCTGTACATTTTTTTGTTTATTACTCGAATGCTCCTATATCAAAGGTAAACAAGAAATATACAATAATTGTGGTTCTGCCTATAGACGGCCACCAGGATTGTATGTATTGATGTGTAATGATAATATAGAAATATAGAAACGTGATTGATGATGTCAGTGCATGCCGGGGGGAGTGCGGGGGGGGGGGAGTAAGGGAGAACTCCGCAATTGGGAGATTAAGCCAAGGGACGCGTTGCATCACTCGCTCGCTAACAACAGTTGTTCCACGGTTTCTGAGAACAGGATTCCATGCAGACGCCCATCCCATTGAGGTTGCTGTCACGGATTTTAGTTTACCAGCGTTTCTATCCTTATTGGATCAACATTAGAGAAGTGTGCAAAATAAATTAATAAATAGATAGATAAATGAATAAATTAGTAAATATATGAATAAATAAATAAAATACATAAAAGAAAATGATCAAATAAATCACACTGTCACGTAACATAGGATAGAAGGAGACTGCAAGAGACCATAAGGCTTGCACTTTACAGTTCCGTGTCCATTACCACTGGTCATCCCCATCCATAAGGAAAGAATGAAGGAGACTGTAAGAGACCATAAGGCTTACACTAGAGAGTTATGTCCATAACCACCTGTCATCATCCCTCACAATATAAGGTTGAAGGAGACTGCAAGAGACCATAAGGCCTGCACTAGGCAGTTCCATGTCCTTTACCACCTGTCATCATCCGTCACAACATAAGGTTTGAAGGAGACTGCAAGAGACCATAAGGCCTGCACTAGGCAGTTCCATGTCCAATACCACTTGTCATCCCCATCCATAAGAACATAATGAAGAAGACTGCAAGAGACCATAAGGCCAACACTAAGTAGTTCCATGTCCATTACCACTGGTCATCCCCATCCGTAAGGAAAGAATGAAGGAGACCGCAAGAGACCATAAGTCCTACACTAGACAGTTCCATGTCCATTACCAATGGTCATCCCCATCCATAGAAAAAAAAAAAAATTGGAGACTGCAAGAGACCATAGGTAGTTCCATGTCCATTACCACCTATCATTCCCATCCGTGAGAACATGCCTATTTCCTTCTTAAATCTAAATTTGTCCAGTTTAAACCCATTACTGCAAGTCCTGCCTTGTTGCCTTAATATGATGACCTTGTCTGCATCACCCTTGTTAAAACCTTTGATCCACTTGTATACCTCTATTAGATCACCCCGCACTCTGCGTCTTTCTGGAATCTAGATAGTGTAGGTTAAGGTGCCTAAGCCTCTCTTTGGTTGTAAGAAACGGTTAGACAACTTTATGGATGGGGATGACAGGTAATAATAGACATGGAACTCCCTAGTGTAGGCCTTATGGTCTCTTACAGTCTCTTTCATTTTTATGTTCTTATGTAAATTTCTGAATCCATGTATCATGTTGGTCATTCTCTTCTGTACTTATTCTAGTGAATTGATATCCATTCTATAGGACGGAGACCAAAATTGATAATAGTGTGATGTTAACAATGTGGCGGAAGACATGGATGATCCATTTTTTTTTCCAGTAGATATATGTTTAGACTCGGCCAGCCTCCATATAGGGTGGAAAAATTGGTGTACGTACATATATCAAATACAACAGTTTGTCTGGGAGTAACGATAATAATCACAAATGACACCACAGTCGCAAGAAAGAGCTGAACAAACGGATCTTTATCTTTCTGCTGCTAACTGGAACCCTCTTCAGTAGTACAAATTTGGGGGGGGGGATGTTGGCTTTAAATAACTTCTTACAGAGGAAAAAGAACTAAAGAAGGAATAACTATCACAACCCTCACTCTGGTGACCTGAGGTCAGGTCAGGATTCCCCAGACTTTATCTCTGGATTGCTCATTACAAAACAGATTGTTAACAGGTCCCCTGACCTGACCCAACCTCAGGTCATCCTCAGGTCATTAGGGAGGGTAGTGATATTTATTCCTTCCCTAGTTCCTATTTAAATATAACATCATCATCATCCCACTTTGTGCTGTTGAAGAGGGTTGCAGTTAGCAGTCGAAATATATAGATTCACTTATACATTTTCTTTCTTACGACTGTGATGTTCATTGTGATTTACAAATGTGTTACTACATTTTGAACCAGTGAATAGTAGTAATGTTTATATGATTATGGAAATGTTAGTAGTAATAACAATATTATTAACATGATTTGTCAGAATTCGATGAATAATGAGGAATATAATGATAATATTGATTATGATAATGGTAATAATAACAATGATAATAATAGTAATATAACAATAATAGTAATGCTTATATGACCATTACTGAAATATTAGTAATAATAGTAACATAATAAATTGTCATAATTTGATGAAACGAGTAATATAATATTGATAATGATAAAGGTAATAATAATGATGATAGTAATGATAATAGTAATATTATGATAATAATAGTCATGCTTATAAGATGATTATGGAAATATTAGTAATAACAGCGATAACATCATCCATAAATTGTCATAATTTGATGAATAGATAGTAATTCATTATGATAATATTGATAATGTTAATAATAAAGAGGATAATGGTAATAATAATGATAATATAATAATAATAATAATGATATATTAATTATAATGATAGTAATAATAATAGTAACAATAATAATAATTTTGGTTATAGGTGAAATAAACCGGGATTAATAATAAGCGAGAGAGAGAGAGAGAGAGAGAGAGAGAGAGAAAGAGAGTTTTGTAATCGACCTATGGTCGTCGTTTACTCGTAATTGGTTCAAGGACAAAAGATAGAGAAAACACCTTTATCAACCTTAGCTGTCACTTCACTCTCAACCAACCTCATTTGTATTACATAACTGCCTAGTGTAGGCCTTATGGTCTCTTGCTGTCTCCATGACAGTTATTTACTTCAATTTTATTCTGGCTAACTCTGAAGTAGAGGATTTTTTTGTATTTTATTAATCAGGGAATATATATATGATCATTACTTTTTCATTATTATTATTAATATTATTATTATTATTATTATTATTATTATTATTATCACTACTATCATTATTTCATTATTATTATTATTATTATTATTATATGATAACACAATCGGTATCATTAAACTGTATTAATACATGAATGATTACGAAATACAGTAACAATATAAAAATAATAATAATAATGAAATAATAGTAATGTTGATAATATTGATTATAATAATAATGATAATAATAATCATGATGATAATATTGATTGTAATAATATTAATATGCCAATTTTTTCCACCTTACCAGAGAGGTAGCCAAGTCAAAAGGTATATACTCACTCCCACCCATTCCACTCCCACCCATTCCACTCCCTCACTCCCTCCTTCCCTCTTCCACCTTGGTTCCTCGCTGATTCTATGATGTAAATAGTGGTAATGGTAATTGCGATGTGGCGATAGTAGGCGTAGTAGTAGTAAAAAATATGTTAAGATATTCAGAAAATAGTAATAGTAGTTATTGGTGATAATAACAAATATTATAATAAAAGTAATGATAGTAATAATAATAATAGTAATGATAGTAATGATAATAATGATAATGATAATACTAATAATTAATGATAATATTATATATTTCTCCATTTCCTCCTCCTCCTCCTCCACTTGTTTAAGGACCCATTTACACCTCCCCCCGTCTCCCCATCCCCCCATTCCCCCATCCCCCCCCCCCACTCATGAATACAAAAAGAAAACGGGATGGTTATTGGTCATTCAAAGTTTTCACAATGTGAACAACAATGAATAAAAAATTAATACATGTAATAATACAGAGCACCATAGAAAGACATTTAGGAAAACCTACAGTGATGTGGATGTCAATATTTATGTCAATATTATTGATGTCAATATTGAAGTCAATATTATTGATGTCAATATTTGTCAATATTATTGACGTCAATATTGATTTCAATGTCTTCAATGTGTTTCAATATTGATTTGTCAATATTAGTCAATATTATTGACGTCAATATTGATTTCAATGTGTTCAATGTGTTTCAATATTGATTTCAGTATTGACCTCAATGTTAATGATGTGAGTAGTTCACACGTGATGAACCGGTGAAAGATGAGTAACGTGGGTGAGGCATTTCAGGGAAGGGCCTTGGCGTAAGGGTGTGGTCTGTCCACTCCGGGGGTACCGAGGATGGGCCATAGCTCCCTCAAGGTCGCGGTTACCGTTGAGGGTCCCACGGAAATTAATAAAAAATTCTCCTGACGACATCCTAAAAGGACATTTTAACTGATCGTCCGGTATGGAAAGGTTAAAATGTGACTTAGTTTATTTTATTATTTTTGTTTGTTTTTTTCTCTCTGCTAAGGAGACGAATTAAATAATTTGCCGGAAGGTAGTTATGTTACCCGATACGGAAGTGATATGGGTGTGGCTGGTCGACGGGTAACGGTTGCTATGTCGTGTATAATTGAAATATTTCTTCTGTATCTAATAAAACCACTTAACGTTAAATAAAGAATATTATGCTCGTGGAATGCAGTTGACGGTGTTAATTGAGATGGGCAGGTAGGATATCTTAAATATGAATAAAATCGCCTGACGTCAGTAAGAATAGGTGCTGCTGTAGATAAATATTTTTTCGTCTGAAAAAGAAATCTTATATGCTATATATTTGAACATAAATATTTTTTTCCACTTCAAAAGTGAAGATTAACTTGGGAAATGAAATACCAAACTTTTTAGGTGAATGATATCCTCCGTTGTTAAGTAACAATTATATATAAAATGTGTTGATGTCGACATGTTGCAGTGAAATCCGTTTTTTTTTTGTACGCTTATCCCGAGGCGACATGACGTCATCGGTCGATCATAAAAAGGCGGGAAGAGGAAAATGTAGCTCTGAAGATGTGCACATGTATGTGTGTATGTGTACGTATGTATGTACGTACATAATTATACATTATACGCCACACAAAACAAAGATGGATTTAAGATAGAAATACTAAATAGATAAATAGACAAATAATAATATGTTCATAAAAATCGACACAAACTATACAAAAATAAGCAATTGCCAGCAAGTTAGGGCAAAGTGATGGGGAGAGTTAGAATGATACCTCTACGGCCCAGAACCACGCAGCATCCTTACAAAGCTCTCAAGGATAGAAGAGCTGGTTACCATGGGCGAAGCTGTAGGATTGTACAGTCATGAATAAAGGTTCGTTGTTGGCAAGGAGACAGAATCTCCCATTGTGTCAGAGGTGAATAGGAAGAGGAGGAGGAGGAGGAGGTAGGTAGACGAGGTTGCAGTGGTAAAGCATTGTCCGTTTTTTTTTTTTTTTTTTTATCATCGTGCTCTCTGCCTCTCTCTATCTCTCTTTCTTCCTATCTCGTTCTCTCACTCTCGTATATCTACATAATTAAGGATATGATTATGTGTATATATTATTATTATTTATCCCTGTTGTGAATATTGAACCTATAGAGCCTCTTTTAGGGAGTTCATTCCTCTGTGTAACAGACCATATATGGAAACATGATTTGATTTGATTTATTTATCTTTTTTTTTTCTTCGCCTTTGTGTACGTGTGTGCCCCTTTTTCTGTGTATTTCCTTTGTAATTACAAGAAAAAGATCATGCTCGTGGGGCCCCGTCTTGCATGCCCAATGGCTCGTTTATGTGTTTTATTTGGAATCGTGTGATTCACCTTGGTCTTTGGATCACGTGTTGGACTCGTGATCGACAGCTATTTCCCTCCCGGAAGAGAGCTCAGAGCTGGTACGACCGATCTATGGATAATGCTATGACCTTACACGCACCCAACTCCCCGCCCACGAGAGTTGGAGTAACGACTCGAAGCACAGCGATACTGAAATAATTTCAGCCCTAGGCAGGATTCGAACCCGGTACCGCCGTACTGATAGTTGGGGACTCTACCGACCGCGCCACCGAATCGTGTGTGTGTGTGTGTGTGTGTGCGTGAGAGTGTGTTGCGGTCGTAAATATTCGACTACAACACTTGATGGAGAATGATAGTTTGCGGTCCTTTAAAGGCTGTTCGATTAACGAGCCTTTGTACACAAAGTGCAATATGCACTCCCTCTCATTGTACGCGTGTGGCCATACGTTTACATTATTGAAAGTAATTAACATACCTATGTCTAGATGATAGTATTTACAATAACAAAATGACGTGGAAATTAATTACGATATATACCCGGGTGTATGTATGAATGTGAATGATGTGTGAAGAACTGTAATCAATGTTACGTAAATATAATGTAATGTAAGTTATGGTAATCATATTTTTGTCATGACAAGAAAATGGTATATATAGAAAATGCCTCGTGGTCGCGTTTGTGTGTACGTACGTACGTTAGCCTGTATGTGTGTACGTACATGGGTTTATGTATACCGTGTGTGTGTACGCGCATGCGCACATGAACTGTTTAACCGTGAAAGTGACTTTCCGTTTTCTACGAAACGGTGAAAGTAACTTTTTCTCCAGTAATGAGGTGGGGATGGGGAGTGTCTCCAAATGTGATTTAAATCATTTGACGGCACCTTTTCATCATCACAAATCTTATGTATTATGATTTTTTTTTTTTTTTTTTTTTTTTTTTTTTAGGGGTTATGACGCCGTTCTAAAGGTGTTGGGGGGCTGAGCCCTCCCCCCTTGTAGATGTGGGGCTCCGTCGGGGAGATGGGGTCACCTGGAGGTCACGTGGGGTGCAACCTATGGGATGAAAGGTTTTCCAGATTGCAAGAGATATTGACTGTCAATACGATGCAAGGATTTAGACATTGCGCTCGCTGTGGCGCGCTGGTCTCAGCCTCGCTTCAGAAGCTCACGGATCCGGCAACACGGGAGTTTCTCTCTCACTTCTCCTCGTACCCCTCTCTCTCTCTTTTTCTCTCTTTTTCTCTTTATGTCCCTTTGTCTTTCTCTCTTTATCTCTGTATCTCTTTTTATCTCTATCTCCCTCCTCTTTCTATCACCTCTCCTTGTACCTCCCTCTCTCTTTAACTCTCACTTTCTCTTTATCTCTCTTTTATATATATCTCTCTCCCTCCTCTCCCTCTATCTCTCTCTCTCTATCTTTCTCTATCTCTTTGTCTTTATCTCTCTCTTTCTCTTTATCTCTGTATCTCTTTTTATCTCTATCTCTCTCCCTCCTCTCTCTCTCTCTCTCTCTCTCTCTCTCTCTCTCTCTCTCTCTCTCTCTCTCTCTCTCTCTCTCTCTCTCTCTCTCTCTCTCTCTCTCTCTCTCTCTCTCTTTAAGGCCACCGTAACTGGTTTCAATGTCCGGACATCTCTTGCCAAAGCTGAATACAGTCGAGGATGACCTTGGACGAGATTGAGGAAGGATGACCTCGAAAATGAACCCGAGGATGACTTCGAGGATTACCTCGAGGATGACCTTGAATGATGATCTCGAGGATGACCTTGAATGATGATCTCGAGGATGACCCCGAGGATGACCTTGAGGATCCCGAAGATGACCTCGAGTATGACCCCGAGGATGACCTCGAGTATGACCCCGAGGATGACCATGAAGGATGACCCCAGACCGAAAGGCAAGGGCGACCAGCGTTTGACGGGGACACCGACTATAAGGAGCTTTCGATCGAAGGATTACTCAAAGGATTAAAAAGAAAAAAAAAAGGAGTTAATTCCCTTTGGTGAGATTAACTAAACAACTATAGCTAAACTCTGAACTACGGATAAGAGGCTTTAGTCTCGGTGGATCTTGTATGATAGAGGAAAGGGGACGTTTTGACCTCACCGCTCACACGAAGTGGGAAGTGGAAAACCCCCTGATAGGACAAAGCCATGTCAGTGACAGTAAGCCGCTGTTTTTTTTTTTGTTTTTTTTTAAGGCCGACGTTCGGGTCGCCTCCCCGCCTGGCCAGGACTGCCGGGAACCATCGCAAGAAGCCCGCAGAGGGTCCCGAGTATCGAACTCATGACAACATGATTCTTGGACAGATACTGAGGCACATTGTCTTGGACCACGTGCTGTTGTCGTGATCGACAGCTATTACCCTCCGGATGAGAGCTCAAACCTCACATATTGACCGATCTGTGTGATTCACCATTGCATTGGACCACGTGCTGTTCTCGAGATCGACAGCTATTACCCATCCGGATGAGAGCTCGGATGTGTGTGAGAGATTCACCATTGCCTTCAAAGCTCATTATTATTTCAGCCCTGGGCGGGATTCGAACCCGGACCGCCGTAGTGGCGGGCGGGAACTCTAACCATCGCGCCACAAGTGTGTGTATGTGTATTCACCTTGGTCTTTTTGGATCACGTGCTGGACTCGTGATCGACAGCTATTTCCCTCCCGAAAGAGAGCTCGGAGTTCATATATGACCGATCTATGAGTAATGCTGTGACCTTACACGCACACACACACACACCCAACTTCCCGCCCATGATAGATGGAGTAACGACTCACAACGCAGCGATACTGAAATTATTTCAGCCCTGGGCGGGATTCGAACCCGGATCGCCGTAGTGGCGGGCGGGAACTCAAACCACCGCGCCACAAGTGTGTGTATGTGTATTCACCTTGGTCTTTTTGGATCACGTGCTGGACTCGTGATCGACAGCTATATCCCTCCCGCAAGAGAGCTTAGAGGTCATATATGACCGATCTATGGGTAATGCTGTGACCTTACACACACACACACGCCCAGCTCCCGCCCACGAGAGCTGGAGTAACGACTTGCAACGCAGCGATACTGAAATTATTTCACCCTGGGCGGGATTCGAACGCGGACCGCCGTAGTGGCGGGCGGGAACTCTACCACCGCTCCACGAGTGTGTGTGTGTGTGCGTATTGTGCATAATACAGTGTGCGCATTGTGTCACAAATGGAACCTTTCCTTCTTCGTCTTGGATCGATCGACTCGCCAATATTTCAATGTCGATCGGTTGGTCGAGCTTTTGTAATCGCCTTGACCTTGGGCAAGCGATAAAGGACCGGGCCTTTGTAGCAGTGCGTGGGCCAGTTTTGGACGTCCTCAGGGAGCACTTGGAGTAGTATTGTTATCATTATCACTTGCTGTTATTATAATTATCGTTATTATTATTAATGATTATATTATTATTATTATTATTATTATTATCATTATTATTATTATTATTATCATCATAATTTTTATTATCATTATCATCGTTATTATCAGTTATTATTATTATTATTATTATTATTATCATTATTATTATTATTGCAACTCCCCGCTCTGAGGGGGTCGCTGATGAAGTGAAATGCCCTTGCTGTAGATGTGCTGTGTCTTGCTGCATTGCTTTTGACCCATGGCAGTGGGCGGGATACAGGGATGACCCGTCATCCACGAGGAGCTAAGATGGGAGAGGGGCGGGGGGAAAGGTGGTGGATGGGAGTGGAATATGTGGGAGAAAATACTTGCCTTTTGACTTGGCTACCTCCCATATAAGGGGGAAAAAGCCACTGGTATATACAGTAGATAGATTTGTATTTTTAAGAATATTTTTCTTTTTTATTTATATGTATTTTTCAGATTCTACAAATTAGTTATTTCATCACTTTACATTAGTTGCATTATTTACTTCATTATTTTACTTTATCTTATTTTTTAATTGTCAGATTTTAATTATATTTTATAATATTAGATTTTACTTTATTATATTATTTGTATTATTTTTCATTTTATTATTTACTTTACATTGGTCATATTTTGAACAGAAATTGTTAAATATGTGATCGACATTTTGGGCTCCATTTGGTGAACGCCCCAATGGGTTGGATGATACTGATAAGCGATTTAGTTTGTTGTGGTTTTACTATCAGGTAACAAAGCCTCACGCGCGTAAAGATAAGTTTTAGTAATGTTAACTATCGTTCGTAGTATTTTAGTGGTTTTTATGACTATTAGTATGACTTGTCATTCTTAAAATCGGTAGAATTGCCCTTCGATTTTAGGAATCAATGTTTTTTTAAGATTAGTTACTTATTATTGGCGAGATGGTTGAAATATTATACAAATATTTTTTGTAATAATTTTGCTATTTCGTGGGAGCATAGACCTTAAGTAGTTGTTAAATATCTTTGTTTTGTGAGGTATTGTGTTGATACTGCCCAGAAGAAGGTTGGAACATTCCTATGTCAACACGCCGGATGTTCTGTGACGTCATGTCGCCTTGCTTCTCAAGAAACCGTTTATTCATCAAATGCATCCGCTTACCTTGTGACTTTACTCATCTGAATAATCGCTTAGTATTCGAATCAAGTTGCTAATTAGAAAGACGTTAATTAAGTTTAATTATTTTTTCGGAATCAAAAATGAATAAAGATTAATGTTTGGCATTACGAAAGAATACTAAAATGATCGTTATTATTGTAATTGATATTAGCATTATTATTTTGGTGTTGTACTCTTATTATTATTATTTCCAAATACGTATTTATCTATAAATCTATCAATGTATTTATTTATTTTTAATCATTCATCCTTGGAGCAATGATCTCATAAGAGAGACTGGATCGAACATCAATTGTTTCAAAAGTACACCCAATAAAAATTCGCAGCGGATATCCTGTTAGGACGTCTTTTGAATGTAATACGTTTTCTGTAACTGTAAAGAAACAAATATCATACAAATTCCCTGTCAAATTATCCGAGCTTGATATCAGTGTATCAAGGAATATAATGTAAATATTAGTCAAAATGAAAAAAATGCATAAAATATCCTAATAAAACATACAAATAGCAGTCTAAAATCAGTTTGATTTGAAGGCATAAAAATGAAAACAGAAAATATTATTAGAATATTGTTTGGGTTTTGCAGATATTATGGCATATTGTAGATATGTAGTGTATATGTATCATGTTATATATTACATTATAACTATATTAGAATGACCACTTGCAACTTCAAATTAATTGAAAAATATATAATAACCTCATGTATAGTAAATTGATGTACAATAATGCATAGATAAAAAGATAGATAATTTCATGAAATTTTGAACTGCTCTAAATATAGTTACCTTCTTCAGATATTTAGGAATCTTTTTGAATCTAGATTCAGAACAGATTCTAGAATGTGCCCTTGACCATTTACATTTTTTCTAGATTATATGGTAAACTGAAATGGAAATGTCACTTAGTTTTAAGATTAGAAATTAGAATAAACGATTTGTTTTCTAGGGAGGGCGAATATCGTGGGATTAAAAATTAGTCCAATTTCAGTAAATATAAAAAATGTAGTTTAACGTTGAATATACTATCTTTCCAAGGCTATTTTTTTTTAATTTATTTATTATTAATTTTTATATATTTATTTTGATAAATAGTGTTGTCAAGTCTAAATAACGTTCTTCTTTATATTAGCTTTGACAAATTACGTACAGGCATAGTAAGATACCTTTGTCACAAAATGTGTTATAGTCAACTTATTAAAGAAAAATGCTTGGAAATTATATTTTTAATTTCTTCGCAGTCACTTTGATTTGTCTTTTATTTTATTTTATTCTATTTTATCATTTATTTTTATTTGTTCTTACGCTCGTTCCATCCAAAAGGGTTATAACGCTAATTGTCATCAACTTATACAACCGAAGAATTGTAAACCCAGGATGGCCCACATGAAGAATTGTCACCCACAGAAAGAATTGTCACCCCAGTACGCCGAATATCAACCGTGGAATAAAGATTAGATTAGTTTAGGTTTGGTTCGGTTGAATGAGGGTTATGCTTATTGTCGTCAACGTATACAACCGAAGAATCGTAAACCCAGGATGATGGGCCACAAGAAGAATTGTCACCCTAGGATAGCCCACAGGAAGAATTGTCGCGCTATGATAGCCTACAGGAACAATTGTCACCCCAGTATGGACCACATGAAGAATTGTCACCCTAGGATAGCCCATGTGAAAAATTTTCAACCTAGGATACCCAACAGGAAGAATTGTCACCATAGGATAGCCCACAGGAAGAATTGTCGCGCTATTATAGTCCACGTGAAGAATTGTCATCCTAGGATAGCCCACATGAAGTATTGTCGCCCTAGGATAGCCCACAGGAAGAATTGTCACCCCAGTATCGCCCACATGAGGAATTGTCATCCTAGGATAGCCCACATGAAGTATTGTCGCCCTAGGATAGCCCACAGGAAGAATTGTCACCCCAGTATCGCCCACATGAGGAATTGTCACCCTAGGATAGCCCACAGGAAGAATTGTCGCGATATGATCATCCCCGTGAAGAATTGTCACCCTAGGATACCCCACAGGAAGAATTGTCACCCTAGGATAGCCCACGGGAAGAATTGTCACCCTAGGATAGCCCACCTGAAGAAGTGTCACCCTGTCCAAGTCTGGGGTGACGACGATTCTTCATGGAATCCCCCGTGACTGGGGACCACAGTGGGAGGTTGAGGCTTGGCGTGGTGGTGGTTTGAACCCTAGCCGCGGCGCAGAGGTCAACAAAGGAATCTGCTGATTGTTCACTTCAGGACCTGAGATAACTGTATGTGTGCGTGTGTGATACATCAGCTTTCTCCAGAAATCATTACTGTACATGGCATACCGTGGTGGACTCACCGTCGCCTGCGTTCGAACAGTCCCGGACCAAAAAAAAAAAAAAAAAAAAAAAAAAAAAAATATATATATATATATATATGTGTGTGTGTGTGTGTCTGTCTGTCTGTCTGTCTGTCTGTGTGTGTGTGTGTGTGTGTGTGTGTGCATAAACCTTGGGGCGTGACATGGGCACAACTTAATGAATTAACGAGTTCTTGGAATAGTTTACCACATCATGGCAGACTCGAATACCTCCCTTCAACTACAGTAATAGTAGTAGCAGTAGTAGATTAGTAAACATTACATGTGACAAGGGAGACAAAAATGTTTGGAGCTAAATTTTGTTCTCTTCTATTCATATTTCTCTCCTCTCTCTCTCTCTCTCTCTCTCTCTCTACATATATATATATATATATATATATATATTATATATATATATATATATATATATACATATATATATATATATATATATATCGCTTCCCTCCCTCCCCCTCTCTCTCTATCTGTACCTCGCTCTTTCTATCTCTCACACTCTCTATTTCTCTCTCGTTCCCCCCTCTCTCTCGCTAACTCACTCTGTATCTCTCTCTTGCTCTCTCTATTTCTCACCCACACACTCTATTTCTCTCTCGCTTTCTCCATTCTCTCTCACTCTCTCTCTCTCTCTCTCTCTCTTAATAATATTATAATTTTTATTTTATTTTTTTTCTATTTATCATTATTATATATTTTTTCGCATCCGACGTAGTTATGGACCACGAGGTCTCCTGTCGCCGTGCTCCGCCTTTGTAATCCTTTGTAATAGTTGGACCAGTGGTATAATAGTAGAACGAAAGTAGTGGTAGTGATAGTAGTGTGGCAGTATGCCTAATAGTAGTATAGTTAGTGGTAGTGATAGTGGTATAGCATTCATAGTAGTATAATTAGTGATAGTATAATAGCAATTGTAGTCGAAATAGTATAGTAGTAATAGTGACAAGAGTATAGTAGTAGTGGAATAGTAATTACAATAATAGTAATATTTGCAGTAGTAAAACAATACTAATAGTAATAGTATTATATAGTGGTAGTGGTATAGTAAGTATAATAGTAGTAATATTTACAGTAGTAAAATAATACTAATGATAATAGTATTATATAGTAGTTTGTGTGTATGCGCGAGCGTGTGTGTATGTGTGTATGTCCGTGTGTGTGTGCGCGCGCGCATGCGTGTGTGTGTGTGTGCGCGCATGCGTGTGTGTGTATGTCCGTATGTGTGTGTACTTCCATGTGTGTGTGTGTGTCCATTTGAGCTCTCCGCCCCTTAGTGGAAGGTGAGTCACATGTTTAACGCGTACTGCCTTGATTACTTTATTCTGACTAATGCCGCCAGGCGATTTTATTCAGATGTGGGAGGGGACAAAACTGGGTCCAACATCGTGGGGCCCCGCATTGTTCAGTTTTTAATATATATATATATATATATAATATATATATATATATATATATATATATGTTTTACTCATAAATTTAACATATGTATAAAAATGCATACATATATACAATACATATCTAGTTCTTGTACCTATGGAAAAGACTGGGTCAGTTTCAGATGTCCGGAGATGGATATACACACATATCCATTGTCCAGAAAGGGGAGGATTGATCCTATGGTTAACAAAATCCCTCCCATAAACCTTTCCCCTTCCCCCTCCCTCCCGCCTACCGAACAAGCCTTTGCGAGTGACTGTACCCGAGAACGGGGTGGCAAGATACGGTATCACACGTGACCTGATAGCGCTTGGCACCGCCCCCCTTTCTGGTGTCAGGGGGCCTAGGCACACGGATCGCCAAGTGCCAAACTGACCTTATACGGAAAGGTCTATCCTGTTAAGGTCGCCACTTAGTACAAAAAAACGAGATATAAACACGTAATTAAGTAAATAAATGGATAATTAGATAAGTAATTCGTTAATAAGTGATATTCGCTGTATTCTCATCGTCGCCATCGTCAGCTAAGTGAAAGTGGTCAAGTTTGATGGTACACTGCAGGACCGCCGGCCGGACTAACCCGTGGATGACGACACAGCCTCTGTGCCTTTGGTAAGGTTGTGTGGTGAGAAATGCTTCTGGAATGGCGTGTGCGTTTGTGTGTGTATATGTATGCATGTACTTATGTGTGTGTGTGTACATGATGTGACTGTATGCGTATCTTGTATTTGTTTACGTGTATGTATGTATGT
>NC_134791.1:17369152-17399152 GCF_046742065.1 Oratosquilla oratoria | reverse complement strand
CCGGCGATGACGTCACCAATCGTAAACAAAATCACGTGACCTTTTCGGGGAAGGGCGGGGCTTGGAGGAGGAGGAGGTTCAGTGTGAGACTGTGAGGCTGTGAGAGCGTGAGAGGTCGTACTCGAGGAAGGATGACGTTAAGCTTGAGGCTGAGGGCCGGATTCGGCTTTGGGCACGTGCTCAACGACCTATGTTCGGCTTTGTGGTTTACCTACTTGTTAGTGTATTTCCACCACGTGCTTCTCTTCGACAACACATACGCTGGACTAGTTTTACTTATTGGCCAGGTAAGTAATTTTTTTTTTTACTTTAATTATATTATATATTACTTAAATTATGTTGTATATTTTCTTACGTTTAGTGTTAATTTGATTCATAAATTCATTTAGTTAATTTGTCTTTGTATTTTTCTTTATCACGTATAATTTTAATTGTCGTATATTCATTATTTAATTCTTCATATATTAAATTTATTTTTAATTTTTTTGACTTGTGCTCATTTTTACTAGGATATTTCTAGGACACGTTCTTAGATACTTGATAAAATCCACTTGACATTAGCTAGAATGAAATTAATTTTGTTAGATTTTGTAGCTATAGACAAGTCGTAGCCCCTGTTCACACAAGGCGGTACCGCATAGTCAAGGAAAAACTGCGCGGTTGTGAGAACTCGCCCATTGACTTGTAATTGAACCGCCGCGGTTGAAACTGTTAGTGTGAACAGGGCCTTAGGGCGACCTTGGTTTGGTACCGGGGATTAAGTGCCGGCCTACCGGGGCCGGATTTTTCAGTTGAGGTTATTACAATTGGCTTCCACGGGTTTCACAAGCGCCGAACGTTGAGAATTCGTTTTAAGTTGTATATAAAAAAAAAATAATAATAATAATAATAATAATAATTAATAATAATTAATAATAATAATAATAATGATAATAATCGGTTACAATATTTTCAAATTTCCAAATGTCAAATTATCTTTCCGTCGTGTATAGCAAATCTATGAACTAAGAGGTACGACCGTAAGAATTTTAAAAACTGTTGAAATGTATTTTAGAATTCTAGATAGTAAACGAAGTCGTATTCTAGTTATTAAAGTGGAGGGTAAAAGTAGAACGTAGGAGGATGAATTATTGCAGTTTTTAATCCAATATTAACCAGGATTTAATATTTTGGGGATAATTTCTTTGTTTTGGACGCCGTTTGGTAGCTTAATTAAAATGTAGAAAGTTTAATTAACGGTTAACGCGTTCAAGTTGCTCAGCTTCTGGCAACAATGGCCGAGCAGATGTTGCCACAAGTGTTGGATTTGCTAGATTTGCAGAATTTTTTTTAACGAAAATTTTAAAGACCTTAATATTCGCTAGTCTTGACGAACGCTTTCTACACCAGAAAGTTCTAGATTTTCTAGTGAAACGTAGCTTATTGACATGTCCATGAAATCCACATGTTTTACAGAGTGTCTAGTGAAGATGGTAAAATTGTACTTGTCATTGTCAGTAGTTTCGCTAAGGCTAGCGAAGTTTTTAATAATTGCGTTTCGAAAACCCCAAGGTAACCGAAATTGTACGAAACTTTGGACGATGGCAAGGAGTGTTCGAAACTCCATTATGTTGAATTAATCAATCTATATCCAGTGCTCAATCGTGCAGGGATGTATATTTTCATGTCTAATAAATATAGCAATTAAGAATGCAGTATGGTCGTATTTTTCATTGTCTATTTATTGGTTTTATTTTTTTATATTTTATTTGAAGATTGCAGATGGCTTGGCTACGCCATTTGTTGGGCGCGAATCTGACCGGCAAGACGACACTGCTTTCTGCAGCAAATATGGCAAAAGGAAGGTGTGGCACTTTGCAGGTAAGTTTAAATTTGCATTAATGGGTATGAATTGGTATTAATTTTGTATGAATGCCGGGTTGTGCAGTTTGTGGACACTGGTACATTGTTGGTTAGTAATTTTTATTTCGAAGAAATGGGAGCCAATGACGTCACGATCTGGCACTAGTATTTAAAAGTTGCAGGGCTCGGTTACATTATTCCTTTTTACAAAGATTTAAAGTAATGTAAAAAATGCCCGGAAATAACGAACATTCCAAGCAAACTGTGCTGAATATTTTTCAGAAGATCGTATTATAATCTCGACATTCCTAGCTGCACCATGATCCAGTCGACTCGAGCCATCGATCAAAGGCGTCGATACGCTTTTATTGCATTTAGTCGTAACTCAACTCGTGCTGAAAGTGGCTGTTTTCAATGTCGAAGACGTTACCTTAAAAGTTCATGGTTGTGGTGGGGCTATACCCCCCCAACCAGTCTCTGCATCCATTAGCCCCCCCTCGGTGCGTCCTAACCCCCCCCCCTCCACAGTCTCCCTCGTTCATTTGGGGTCATTCACTTCTGGGATGGGGGAAGGGGTGGGTGCCAGCGGCGGCGCCAGGAATTTTTAGTTGGGGAGGCTAAGGGGGGGGGGGCTAATATATGATAATACACGTATATTATCCTCATTTCAAAAGGGGAGGGGGTTAATGGTTGGGCTAGCACTGATGGCTGACAAATCTTTAGCCCTGGCAATTAAAAATTCCGCTTAATAAAATTATTTCAATGAGTGTTTTAAATTTTAAACTTGCTCATTTCAGTTGGGGGGGGGGCTGGCCATTTTTTTTGGGGGGCTAAAGCCCCCCCAAGCCCCCCCCCTGGCGCCGCCACTGGTGGGTGCATATTCCCACAGGGCTGACAAACGTCAAAGAAGCCCTGAATAATTTACAAATTGTAAAATTTGTTTATTTCGCAAGGTAATAGCTAAAATAGGCAGTAAGGTATGAAGGTGGGAAGATACCCAGGGCGGGGTGGGTGGTTAAATCAACATTGAACCTGCAATAGGGACGACATTATTGCTATCTATTTTTTATATAATCTTATCGTGCTGTGCATGATTGGGTTCACGTAGGCGCGGATCCAGGAATGTTATTTGGGGGGCGGGGTGCGAACCGATAATTAAGCGGTAACAGATACTTGAAACACCGATATTTTAACCCCAAGAATAATGCTGTTGGCTTGGAGAGGTCCAGAAACCTAAGTGTTTTGCTCGTAATCATATGGAAAATCATATAATTCAAATATAATGCAAATCCTAAATTCGCACTAAAAAGTGTTTATCCAAGGAGAATCAAACTCTAGAAGTGTACCATACTCGGGGCGTTGGGGGGGCCTGGGCCCCCTCCCCCCCCTTTTATCCGCGCCTGGGTTCACGGTGCAGTAGGATAATGGTATTTTATTTTAATAGATTAGAACACGATAAATTAAATTCTGCAGGTTTTGAAGTCGTGAGAATGCTCGTGTAAAATGTAGTGTTGCCATGCTAACAGGTAGAAACTCTAATTTAGACTCAAAACTAAATAATAAAAAAAAGTAATAATAATGATAATAACAATAAAAACCATAATAATTAATAATAAACAATAGAAATAATAATTTGGGTGCTTTTTACAGGTTGCTTGTGTGTCCTGCTCGGATTTCCCTTCATTTTCTTGGGATGCATCCATTGTGAAGGATCTGAAGAGTGGGCGCAAGTTATGTATTATGCTCCGTTCGTAATTATCTTCCAGTTTGGATGGGCAAGCACTCAAATCAACCACTTGTCCCTTATTCCCGACTTGGCTCGATCTGAAGACGAAAGAACGGACCTGAATTCCATTAGGTATTGGGTTTTCGAATTCCTGTAATCGGTAGCAACATTTAAAATGTCGACATTTTTTGCATCTGTCTAGAAATGCGGTAGAATGGTAAAGATTGCTGTGCTCCACGCCTTCAGTGTTAAACATGGGGAAACAAATCTATTATTACTAACTGTTCAAATTATGGATTATTGGCTTACCTGTATTTGGTACAAGGATGGGGCGCAGTTTCCGACCTGGAACCGCACTTCTAGTGTTCTCAAGATTAGAAGCAAACTTCTGAAATAAACTTGTTCCTTATATAATTGGTTTTCATACACAGTATATATTTTAAACTTTACTATTTTTAATTTTAGGATTTTGAATTTAATATGAACCTCTAATTTAGGTATGCATTTACGGTAATGTCAAACATCACCGTGTACCTCATCACTTGGATAGTACTTGGTATAGGCAGCACAGGAACAGAAACGACTATTGGACCAGAAGATGCTTATAAATTCAGGGTAACGTCTTCATAAATTTGTTAATGTGACATTTTCCAAAATATTTTGTAGGGGTAATGTATTTTTTTTTAATTCAAACGTGTACAGATTCTTCCTGCCTACAAAAAATCCATTGCATGTATGCCGGTGATCATTTTATAATTGAAAGTATATCGTTGCAGTATATTGTGGGTGCTGTCCTCGTCATTGGTGCAGTATTTGTTATACTGTTCCATGTCTTGGTGAAAGAAAATGTATATTCCTCAACGTATGGACCTATAGAGCAATCCACCTCACAATGCCAGACAGAAAATGCCATTGATCGGCCAATTCATTGTCGTATGGCATGGAATGATTGGTTCGCGGAGCCTCAGGTTTGTTAAATGCTCGAGTTCCTGAAGAATACAAAGTTGAGATTTTATCAACTATCTCATGGCCTAATTTTCCACTTGTTCTGAAAATTTTAGTTTTCATTTTCATTAATTTACCAAAATAGGGTACAAAACTTTCAAACTTGTGGAATTTTGATAATTGTGTCAGGCTTCTGCTTTCACGAACTGAAATTAATTCTAACAACTTAATATGCATACAAAAATTTTTAGTTTCTTCGTGCAAGTTTGAAATGCATTTAATGAATAATTTTAACCAAAAAATATTCATGAAATTAATCTCTTGCTCTTTATTTTTCAGTTCTACCTAATTGCCATGCTGTACATGTGCACCAGACTGTTTTGCAACATAACTCAGTCGTACGTGCCCATCTATTTGCAAGACAGTTTGCACTTGCACGAACAATCTCTAGCATACATTCCTCTTGTGATGTACTTGTCAGGGTTCATAACATCAATGGTGATGAATTGTGCCAACAAGAAGATTGGCCGAAAGGTAAGGCTGGAAGAGCCATTTTGGTTTGGTTTAATTTAATTTAACTTATTCCATGAATTCCTCAGTGACTGGAAAACTATATACAATGGAGGCACCCCCCCCACCCCCACCCTACCTCTACATGTGAATAGATGGCAGCAAAGAACTTGCCTACATTGTACAATAATGCAAAACATTGTAGGAGTCGTTTTCTCTTATGATGGGGATAAGAGAGGGAGTGGGTTAGATGGGAGTGGGTTAGATGGGAGTGGGTTAGATGGGAGTGGGTTAGATGGGAGTGGGTTAGATGGGAGTGGGTTAGATGGGAGTGGGTTAGATGGGAGTGGGTTAGATGGGAGTGGGTTAGATGGGAGTGGGTTAGATGGGAGTGGGTTAGATGGGCGAGTGGGTTAGATGGGCGAGTGGGTTAGATGGGCGAGTGGGTTAGATGGGCGAGTGGGTTAGATGGGCGAGTGGGTTAGATGGGCGAGTGGGTTAGATGGGCGAGTGGGTTAGATGGGCGAGTGGGTTAGATGGGCGAGTGGGTTAGATGGGCGAGTGGGTTAGATGGGCGAGTGGGTTAGATGGGCGAGTGGGTTAGATGGGCGAGTGGGTTAGATGGGCGAGTGGGTTAGATGGGCGAGTGGGTTAGATGGGCGAGTGGGTTAGATGGGCGAGTGGGTTAGATGGGCGAGTGGGTTAGATGGGCGAGTGGGTTAGATGGGCGAGTGGGTTAGATGGGC
The DNA here is from genome assembly GCF_046742065.1 of Oratosquilla oratoria. NCBI lineage: Eukaryota > Metazoa > Arthropoda > Malacostraca > Stomatopoda > Squillidae > Oratosquilla > Oratosquilla oratoria. Next base: position 17,393,383 of record NC_134791.1, on the reverse strand, counting down.
GAGTGGGTTAGATGGGCGAGTGGGTTAGATGGGCGAGTGGGTTAGATGGGCGAGTGGGTTAGATGGGCGAGTGGGTTAGATGGGCGAGTGGGTTAGATGGGCGAGTGGGTTAGATGGGCGAGTGGGTTAGATGGGCGAGTGGGTTAGATGGGCGAGTGGGTTAGATGGGCGAGTGGGTTAGATGGGCGAGTGGGTTAGATGGGCGAGTGGGTTAGATGGGCGAGTGGGTTAGATGGGCGAGTGGGTTAGATGGGCGAGTGGGTTAGATGGGCGAGTGGGTTAGATGGGCGAGTGGGTTAGATGGGCGAGTGGGTTAGATGGGCGAGTGGGTTAGATGGGCGAGTGGGTTAGATGGGCGAGTGGGTTAGATGGGCGAGTGGGTTAGATGGGCGAGTGGGTTAGATGGGCGAGTGGGTTAGATGGGCGAGTGGGTTAGATGGGCGAGTGGGTTAGATGGGCGAGTGGGTTAGATGGGCGAGTGGGTTAGATGGGCGAGTGGGTTAGATGGGCGAGTGGGTTAGATGGGCGAGTGGGTTAGATGGGCGAGTGGGTTAGATGGGCGAGTGGGTTAGATGGGCGAGTGGGTTAGATGGGCGAGTGGGTTAGATGGGCGAGTGGGTTAGATGGGCGAGTGGGTTAGATGGGCGAGTGGGTTAGATGGGCGAGTGGGTTAGATGGGCGAGTGGGTTAGATGGGCGAGTGGTTAGATGGGCGAGTGGGTTAGATGGGCGAGTGGGTTAGATGGGCGAGTGGGTTAGATGGGCGAGTGGGTTAGATGGGCGAGTGGGTTAGATGGGCGAGTGGGTTAGATGGGCGAGTGGGTTAGATGGGCGAGTGGGTTAGATGGGCGAGTGGGTTAGATGGGCGAGTGGGTTAGATGGGCGAGTGGGTTAGATGGGCGAGTGGGTTAGATGGGCGAGTGGGTTAGATGGGCGAGTGGGTTAGATGGGCGAGTGGCGAGTGGGTTAGATGGGCGAGTGGGTTAGATGGGCGAGTGGGTTAGATGGGCGAGTGGGTTAGATGGGCGAGTGGGTTAGATGGGCGAGTGGGTTAGATGGGCGAGTGGGTTAGATGGGCGAGTGGGTTAGATGGGCGAGTGGGTTAGATGGGCGAGTGGGTTAGATGGGCGAGTGGGTTAGATGGGCGAGTGGGTTAGATGGGCGAGTGGGTTAGATGGGCGAGTGGGTTAGATGGGCGAGTGGGTTAGATGGGCGAGTGGGTTAGATGGGCGAGTGGGTTAGATGGGAGTGGGTTAGATGGGAGTGGGTTAGATGGGAGTGGGTTAGATGGGAGTGGGTTAGATGGGAGTGGGTTAGATGGGAGTGGGTTAGATGGGAGTGGGTTAGATGGGAGTGGGTTAGATGGGAGTGGGTTAGATGGGAGTGGGTTATGTAGGGATGGAATGGGTGAGAGTGGATTTTACCTCCCTTGTAAGGGGGGGGGGGAGCCTTTCATGTGTATACGAGTATGATGGGGATAGTGAGGTACAAATGTACACACCTTGCAACCATCCAGACTTGAAAGTATCCACACACCCCACTCCCACAACCCCCACACACCCCACAACCCCCACACGCCCCACAACCCCCACACGCCCCACAACCCCCACACGCCCCACAACCCCCACACGCCCCTCAACCCCCACACAACCCCCCACACGCCCCACACAACCCCACACAACCCCCAACACACCCCCACACAGCCCCCAACACGCCCACACAACCCCCAACACGCCCCACACAACCCCCAACACGCCCCACACAACCCCCAACACGCCCCACACAACCCCCAACACGCCCCACACAACCCCCAACACGCCCCACACAACCCCCAACACGCCCCACACACCCCCAACACGCCCCACACAACCCCCCACACGCCCCACACAACCCCCCACCCGCCCCACACAACCCCCCACACGCCCCACACAACCCCCAACACGCCCCACACAACCCGTCAACAGCCCCTCTCAACCCCCCACACGCCCCACACAACCCCCCACACGCCCCACACAACCCCCCACACGCCCCACACAACCCCACACAACCCCCCACACGCCCCACACAACCCCCCACACGCCCCACACAACCCCCAACACAACCCCCCACACGCCCCACACAACCCCCAACACGCCCAACACAACCCCCAACTCTGCACACACAACCCCCCACACGCCCCACACAACCCCCCACAACCCTCCACACAACCCCCCACACAACCCCCTACACGCCCCACACAACCCCACACGCCCCACACAACCCCACACGCCCCACACAACCCCCAACACAACCCCCCCACACGCCCCACACACCCCCCCACACGCCCCACACAACCCCACAACCCCCAACACAACCCCCCCACACGCCCCCACTCAACGCCCAACACGCCCCACACAACCCCCCACACGCCCCACACAACCCCCCACACGCCCCACACAACCCCCCACACGCCCCACACAACCCCCCACACGCCCCACACAACCCCCCACACGCCCCACACAACCCCCCACACGCCCCACACAACCCCCCACACGCCCCACACAACCCCCCACACGCCCCACACAACCCCCCACACGCCCCACACAACCCCCCACACGCCCCACACAACCCCCCACACGCCCCACACAACCCCCCCCACAACCCCCCACACGCCCCCCACACAACCCCCCACACCCCCCACGCCCCACACAACCCCCCACACGCCCCACACAACCCCCCACACCCCCAACACAACCCCCCACACCCCCCCACACGCCCCACAAATCCCCACACAACCCCACACACGCCCCACACAACCCCCCACACGCCCCACACAACCCCCCACACAACCCCCCAAACTCCCCACACAACCCCCCACACAACCCCCCACACGCCCCACACAACCCCCCACACAACCCCCACACAACCCCCACACAACCCCACACAACCCCCCACAACCCCCCACACAACCCCACACAACCCCACACACGCCCCACACAACCCCCCACAACCCCACACACGCCCCACACAACCCCCCACACGCCCCACACGCCCCACACAAACCCCCAAACGCCCCACACGCCCCACACAACCCCCCACACCCCCACACAACCCCCCACACGCCCCACACAACCCCCCACACGCCCCACACAACCCCCCACACGCCCCACACAACCCCACACGCCCCACACAACCCCACACACGCCCCACCCAACCCCCCACAACCCCACACACGCCCCACACAACCCCCCACACGCCCCACACAACCCCCCACACAACCCCCCACACGCCCCACACAACCCCCCACACGCCCCACACAACCCCCCACACGCCCCACACAACCCCCCACACCCCCCACACAACACCCCCCACACACCCACACAACCCCCCACACCCCCACACACCCACACAACCCCCCCACCCCCCACACCCCACACCCTACACACACACCCTACACACACACCCTACACACACACACAGCCCACTCGCACAGCCCACTCGCACAGCCCACTCGCACAGCCCACTCACAGAGCCCACTCACAGAGCCCACTCACACAGCCCACTCACACAGCCCACTCACACAGCCCACTCACACAGCCCACTCACACAGCCCACTCACACAGCCCACTCCCATGAGGGGTCGGAGAGTGGGGGTCACTAAATTAATGAAGTGGCCTTGCTGTGGATGTGCTGTCTTGAGATGCTGCTTCTGACCCAGGGCAGTGGACAGGATGCAGGATGACTCGTCATCCAGGAGGTGCCAAGATGAGAGGGAGGGCGGAAGGGAGTGGAGTATGTAGGGGATGGAATGGGTGGGAGTTGTTTCTATGCCATTTTCTTTTTGGCTACCCCCTCCCCCCATGTAAGGGGGGGAAAAAAGCCTTTGATATATAATTTTTTTTTCCTCTCCCTAGGCAACTTTCCTGATTGGTTGCGTGTTGGCCTTGGCATCGTGTGTAGGAGTCTTGCTTGGGAAAGGCGACTTGTACAAAACTTACCTTCTGTACGGTGTAGCGGTCCTCATGGGAGCCGGTGGTTCGACGATGCTGGTGACGTCGCTCAGCCTTACGGCCGACCTCATTGGACCCAATTCGGAGACAGGAGCCTTTGTTTATGGGGCCATGAGTTTCACGGACAAGCTCTCAAATGGCATCACTGTCATGGTCATACAGAGCATCACCCCATGCACGTAAGTTGGATATAATGCTGTAATGAAGCAATGCTATTGTTTAATTGCATGTTTACCAGGGCAGTGGACAAGATGCAGGGATGACCAGTCATCCAGGAGGTGCCAAGATAAGAGGGAGGGTGGAGGGGAGTGAAGTGTATTGGGGATGGAATGGGTGGGAATAGTTTTTATGGAATGGATGAATCTTGTGCTATACATTTTCAAATGTCAAGTTTGAGAGACTTGTAGTTCATGGTTAGACCAATTCTAGTTGCTACAATTGCCTCCCAAATTGTCAAATTTGGTGTAAACTACGGAGTATTTTTAAGTTCGTCACCTTTGCCAGTGTATAAATGAATTTGGTTGCATGCTCGACTGTTAACAGGTTGTCCTGAAATTAATTTTTGAATGTGCAAAATTAACAAATGCATAATTGCAATAAAGGCAGTTCGAAGTACTTTATCTTCTGAAAACATTGGATGTCGAGCCACTTTCAGATATGCAGAAATTATAGATTAAGGTGACGTTTGATAACTGCATAGATTTAGAACTCTAGATTGGGTCAAAGTATTCTTGACCTAGTTTTATGAAATTAGTCTTATGGGATTTGGTATTCCCTCTAAAATTTATATTTCGGTGCATTTTGAAGTTAGGTGACCTAGTCTAGCTACTTAAACACAGAATAGTCTCCTTGCTGTCAATCTTCAAAATGTCTACTCGGTCTCCTCCATCAGGAGGTATAGTCCCAAGAGGCTGACGGTTTCCGAACCAGGCCAGGAATGTTTAGTCTTTAAATATAATCTCCTTTCAAACTTTTCCACCCCCAAAGGGTAAAAAATGTTCGTGGAAAAGGTCTGAAAATGCAGGTCGGTGATTTGGTTTAATGTCAAACTCATCCCTGTTGAGAGGCTAGGACTTTGCCCCTTATACTTTAGGTTTGAGTAGGATCTTGAGATGATGTGGTGATCTTTAGTGGTGATCTTTAGACTACAAGTTCAGAATGACAAACAACGTTGTCTGTCACTCTGAAGAAGACTTAGTTGAAATGTCAATGTAAGGTTCCTACTTAGACCTGCATTTTTCTACCGCCTTTTCCACTTGATTGACTTGCGTTTACTACATAATATATTGAGAGGACCCAAGGAGTTGTCACTCACTGGAGTCAGAGATAGTAGGCATACCATAAGTTAGTATATTTTACGACTTCCGATACTTCTCGCCCAATTAAACTTTTATTTTCCACATTTCCAGGAGAGATGGAGTAAAGGGGTTAGTAATTGTTTGTCGTGCATGCCCACAAGTTTTGCAAAATGCCGTGACCATAAATGCCTGCTTAGAATTTTTTATTTTCCACTGGATGCTTAGTGAGCTTTGCACATGCACTGCATAGCCCCTTCGCTACTAAGGGACCTAGGGAAAGGTACCAGGAACTAATGGAATAGCCTGATCGCTGTTGGAACAAGTACCTTGTAGAGGACTATAGGCAGGGTTTCCCAACCTATGGTGGCATGTAAAATGACATCTTGGGGTGCAGTGGAGGGAAACTAATTCTACTGGAATCACTTGAGAAACTTTAATTTAAGCTCGTGGAATTTTCTCCTGTCTTTGCTTATTTAACTTGTGCAAAGCGGGAATAAAATTTCTTTGGTCTTGCATAGTGGATTCCATAGATTGCTATTTCTTATCTATATATCAAAGGCTTTTTCCCCCTTATAAAGAAGCTAGATTAGTCAGAAGGCATATACCCCCTCCCAGCCATTCCACTCCCAGCCATTCCACTCCCAGCCATTCCACTCCCAGCCATTCCACTCCCACCCACTCCACTCCCAGCCATTCCACTCCCACCCACTCCACTCCCAGCCATTCCACTCCCACCCACTCCACTCCCACCCACCACCCTTTCCTCCCTCTCATCTTAGCTGCTCCTGGATGACAGGGTCACCCCTGTATCATGAACTGCCCTGGGTCAGAAGCAATGCAACAAGACAGCACATCCACAGCAAGGCCACTTCACTTGATTGGTCAACCCCCCACCCCCTAATCCCTTGTGCAGAAAAAGATGGGAAGAAATCCCGTAGGGCTGCGTCGATATCATTCGCACTTGACCACAACCACTCCCAACTCTCCCCTCCCATCCTTGCATCAGTATCAAGGATTTGTGCAATCATTACAAGATTTATGCAATTTCTTGTTGCATAAATTGAAATTCATGCCCAAAGCCAAAAACTTAAACTATTTATAAACTTGTTTTTTTATGCAGTTAAAGAATAAAATCTAGTTAAGAACTAGAAATCGTTGCTTACACAAGTGTACTTCCAAGGGGTGTGGGGGCATAAAGTTGGGAGCCGCTGGGTTGAGCGGCGGAATGAATGGCTCTAATTGACCCACCCATTATAAGACGGAAGAGGCCTTTGCATTATAGACTACATAAAAGCTTCTTTATGCCAAATATACCTTTCTTGCTTTGTGCTTCTCATCCCACAGTCTAGTATTTTTTCCCTTGACCTGAATTTTGCTGTAGACGAAGACTGATCCATTTATTTCTTGACTACTTGCACAGGTTATCCTAATCATTATTTGTGTTGCACATTTGTTTGCACTTAATTTCGTGTAAGTACTTCTTAAAGTGTACATTTTGATGAGAAAAATTAGGCTGTTCTATCAAACCAGATGTGTATACAAGAATGTGAAGCTAGATATAATTGGAGACAGAATTCCATAAGTGTTGGTCCTCGCCTGTAGAGTTTGGTAAAGGTTTCAGTTGTATACCACCCAGACTGGCTTTCTCATACCCTCCTGATCAATTTATACAGTATAGGGAAACCAGTGGACACGTGGAAACTTCCTGTGGAGTGGACGTCCAACAGAACCTTACTGTGACCCATCTTGAGTTGAAACTCTGAATTCCACTTAGATTACTTTATTTATTTTTATTTTTTTTCTCGTCTCATCTTTACCCATCTTCAAGTACAGCAGAGATTAGAACTCTTCACTTTCCTTGCTCCTTATCTTGGTATCTCTTCTCCACCATGGCAACTAGAGAAGGAAATGTTTACCCACAACGAATGTACTTTCCTGAAATCTATAGAACAGCCTGAACACAATTCCTGGATCCTGGTAATGGAAATTAAATGGTTTATCTGTGCATGATTCTGTAAGGTCATGCACTAGTTTGAGGTCTTGAACCTGTTGAAGGTACTAAGACGGGAAAGGTGAAGGAATTTAAAGTGCGTGTAAGGTTAGACTGCCCCACCCCGTTTGCAAGGGGAATGGAGGCCTTTGTGTATAATGAAATTAAATTGTAATTGTCCATGAAATGCATATTCTAATAAATGTACTCTCCTTGCAGTTCTTGCTGTCCAGACTGCAACTGGTACTTCCGAAATGTCCTCGGATATGGTTGTGGGCTTTTTGCACTTTTGGCAATTGTAGCCATTTTGTTATTGTTACCCGCCAAAATAGGTCATCGAAGGAAAGGTTTGTATAATTTTAAATTGCAGGGTTGCAAATACTTTGTACAAGAATTTTGGAGGGTCTTGTTGGTTAAAATTAGATTTATCCATTTTTCTTTAGCTATATACTTGTATATACAGGCTAGTTTTTTACAACTGAAACTAAATTTAATATTGAAACTTAGATATACCTGACAAATTTGGATAGGTGTTTAGTTATCTTTATGTAGGTTGTATAGGAATAGGTGAAAAGGAGAGCAGGGGTGAAAAAAGGAGTTGGGAGATGGGGTTGATGAAAAAATATTGGGATGGTTTTGGACATGGAAAGAATGAGCGAAGAAAAATAAAAGTATGGAAGTCGGAGGTGGATGGAGTGAACATGAGGGGGCAACCAAGGATGAGATGGATGGATGGGGTGAAAGGGGCATTGGGAAAGAGGGGAATGTCTGTTGAGGAAGAAAGGGAGAAGACAAGATAGGGGTGAGTGGAGAATGGTTGTGTATGGGTGATGCTGTGATGCATGGAAGGGAGTGGGTGGGGGATGGGGTGTTAGGGAGTAAAAGTGAATATTTTGATGCAGCCTCAAGGGATTTCTCCCAGTCTTTTTCTGCAAAAGGGAACAGGTTGCCGATTAAGTGAAGCAGCCTTGCTGTGAATATGCTAGGTCTTGCTACATTACAGGGAGATGCAGGGATGACCCATCATCCAGGAGCCAAGAAAAGAGGGAGGGAGGGGGATGAATGGTAGTGGATTTATGCCTTTTGATTTTAGGGACCTCCCTTGTAAGGGGGGGGGAAAGCCCTTGGTATTTATTACATAGAAGGCAGAGATGGAATGAGTGAACATAAGGGAATAACTGAGGATGTGATGGATGAATAGTGTGAAAGGGGGGATGTTTGTTGAAGGAAAAAGGCAGATGGGGTGAGTGGAGAATGGCTGTGTATGGATGATGCTATGATGCATGGGAGGGAGTGAGTGGAGGATGGGGTTGTTAGGGAGTACATACATACGTATAACAGACTTTTTCCCCCTTACAAGGGAGGTAGCCAAAAAGAAAGGCATAAAAACCATTCCCACCCATTCCATCCCTAATACACTCCACTACCCTCCACCCTCCCTCTTATCTTGGCACCTCCTGGATGACGGGTCATCCCTGCATCTTTATGCGCTGAATGGCCTACCGGCTCCGGCGCTTGGCCTTCGAGCCAAAAACTCCATAAATCAATCATCCCTGCATCTTGTCCACTGCCCTGGGTCAGAGACAGTGTCGCAAGACACACCACATCCACAGCAAGGCCGCTTCATTAAATCGGCGACCCCCCTCTCCGTGTTAGGGAGTAGTGTGGATATTTTGATGCAGCGCAAAGGGATTTCTCCCTATCTTCATTGCTGCATGAGAGGACGGAGAGGGTTGGGTCACTGATTAAATGAAGCGACCTTGCTGTGGATGCGCTGCGTCTTGCTACATTGCTTCTGACCCAGGGTGATGGACGAGATTCAGGGATGACTAGTTGTCCAGGAGGAACCAAGAAGAGGGAGGGAGGGGAGGGGTGGAATGGAATGGAATGGATGGGAGTGGAATTGTCCTTTGATTTTAGCTACCTTCCTTGTAAGGGGGAGGGGAGCCCTTGGCAATGCAGCAAGACATGGCACATCCCCAAGAAGGTATTGCTGCATATATATATATATAGGAATAATCTGACTTGTATAGGAAATCTGTATAGTAATGGAAGTAGTGGGCTGAATTTGAATTGTCAATGCAATGTAGATATAGGAGCCTAGGCATTCCTCAGTATTAAAGTTAATGCTGTTGAAAGCATGAAATGGTAAAGGTTAGGTTTTTTATGCTGTCAAAGGCAAAATGACCACTGGGGCCTGGATATTAGCTTGTGGCATGTTGAATATAAATTGGAAGAATGTAAATGGTGAACAAGAACAGTTACATAATGGTTAGATTGGATGAATACGGATGTAGAATTAGATAGGAAATTGTAAAATCTGAGTGGATAGGTGAGATGCCTCGCAAGTATTTAGATGGGAAGTTGTAGAATAGTCTGTTGCTGTATTATATTTGTGGGGAAAATGTACCAATGTACATTTTCTTTACACCTTATTTTATAAGATGGTGTAAGTTTGTGCATGTGTATATGGTTATGGTTGGATTAATTGCCCAGCTTGAAGAACAGACATTACATATTCAGAAACTTGCTCGTATTGGGAAACAAGGTTGGTATCTGAACATTCGGATAGTCTGGTGATGGTTGAACATATTTATTTTTACTGTATTTTTAAATTTGTTCAGGCAAGACACTGAAATCGGGCACTTTTTTTTTTCGTTCACAATGTTTGCATGGTAACACATCTTGTTGTAGGAGTAGATGTCCTTACACTTCTAAATATGTGTAACTAATTAAGACCCATTGACTTTGCCTAACATGTGTACCTTTATGTGTTTAACTTCTTTAAACAGCACAAGGAAGGGAGGCCTCGGACAATAACTCGCATAATGTTTGCAATGAATCGCACCTTGAGACTGTGGTTGTTAATGCGTGTACTGCAGCTGCAAAGGGCCAAGTGCCCGTCGGTGTGTGTGCTGGTCCTTCTGAGTCGGCCACCACAGATAAGGAAGATAAACAGGAACTTGTGCTGGGGGATGGTACGCCAATTTAGGAGTTTAACCGCAGTATTGAATAACTAATTGTTTTGCAAATTGGGAGAGAACTGATTAATTCTAGTGCTTTGATTCCAAGTGACTAATTCCATTAAAGCTTTGTAAACTTTGTGGTATTGGTTGACTATAGTACTGCAGTAACGAAAGCTTTTGCATTGCTTTTAGTTTACTAACAATGTGGTGTAGACTTTGATACTAACATGGTGCATATTGAAGTAATGCTGTTCCTTGTATTTTGCTACTGCTGTATCAAGCTTGTAATCTCCTTTGTTGCTTTGAACCAGAACAATAATAGTATGGCCTACACTAATGAAACTAGTTAATTTTCACTTAATTTATATTTAACAGATTCTCATTTGTACTGTATATTTTCACATTGAGAACTGACAGCTGGCAACGGCTAGTCTCCTTATAATTTTGAGCTATTGATGTAAAAACTGCCCCACTCATCACTCATGGACAAGTCTAAAAATTTCTAGAGATCTGGGAAGTTTGAGGACCATGTCAGTGAGCGTACGGGTTCTCCAGTTGGTGAAATTCAAGGCGAAGATAGATTTACTGGTTATCTACTACAGTGGAGGGGCCATACTGTTATATTTGGTTACTAGTCTTGTCTTAACCTTCTTTAAATTGTGTGATGTTGATCCCAATGAAATTCAAGATTAGAACAGTCCTGCATGGTAAGTTTAGACTATTAGAATCTTGAAGGAATACATACTGTCCCATTTGTACAGTGGAAATTACTTTGCAGTGAATGGTGTTTTGCCAAGTGCATTAAAAATGTGTAATAAATTTGTTTTAAAACTTGTTCTGAAACATTTAAACACTAGGTCTGACAACACTAAAGGAAATGTAAATATTTAGTTGGAAAATTGTCTTGAGAATTGAAGTGCCTGGTAAGCCACCCATCACAAGTAGTTGTAGCAGTGTGCACTTCCAAAGATTTGGATATAAACAAGTTTTCAAATAACCCTATCACACATGTACCCCCAACCCACCCTAAATCCTGTTGCTTGTATTCCTATGACCCTCCCCATACAACTAAATTTCCTGTCCTAACCATCTACAGACCCAGACTCCGTTCCCCCCCCAAGACTCCGTTCCCCCCCCAAGACTCCGTTCCCCCCCCAGACTCCGTTCCCCCCCCAGACTCCGTTCCCCCCCCAGACTCCGTTCCCCCCCCAGACTCCGTTCCCCCCCCAGACTCCGTTCCCCCCCCAGACTCCGTTCCCCCCCCAGACTCCGTTCCCCCCCCAGACTCCGTTCCCCCCCCAGACTCCGTTCCCCTCCCGACTCCGTTCCCCTCCCGACTCCGTTCCCCCCCCCCACTCCGTTCCCCCCCCCGACTCCTTTCCCCCCCCTGACTCCTTTCCCCCCCCTTACTCCGTTCCCCCCCCAGACTCCGTTCCCCCCCCAGACTCCGTTCCCCCCCCAGACTCCGTTCCCCCCCCCAGACTCCGTTCCCCCCCAGACTCCGTTCCCCCCCAGACTCCGTTCCCCCCCCAGACTCCGTTCCCCCCCAGACTCCGTTCCCCCCCAGACTCCGTTCCCCCCCCCGACTCCGTTCCCCCCCCCGACTCCGTTCCCCCCCCCGACTCCGTTCCCCCCCCGACTCCGTTCCCCCCCCCCGACTCCGGTGCCCCCCCCAGCCTCCGTTCCCCCCCCCATACTCCGTTCCCCCCCCCAGACTCCGTTCCCCCCCCCAGACTCCGTTCCCCCCCCCCCAGACTCCGTTTCCCCCCCCCAGACTCCGTTCCCCCCCCCAGACTCCCCCCCCCCCCGACTCCGTCCGTCCGTCCCCCCCCCGACTCCGTCCCTCCGCCCCCTCCCCCCCGACTCCGTCCGTCCGCCCCCTTCCCCCCGACTCCGTCCGTCCGCCCCCTTCCCCCCGACTCCGTCCGTCCGCCCCCTTCCCCCCGACTCCGTCCGTCCGCCCCCTTCCCCCCGACCCCCCTTCCCCCCGACTCCGTCCGTCCGTCGTCCCCCCCCCCCGACTCCGTCCGTTCGCCCCCTTCCCCCCGACTCCGTCCGTCCGCCCCCTTCCCCCCGACTCCGTCCGTCCGCCCCCTTCCCCCCGACTCCGTCCGTCCCCCCCCCCCCGACTCCGTCCGTCCCCCCCCCCCCGACTCCGTCCGTCCCCCCCACCCCGACTACGTCCGTCCGCCCCCCCCCCTCCCCCCGACTCCGTCCGTCCGCCCCCTTCCCCCCGACTCCGTCCGTCCGTCCCCCCCCCCCCGGACTCCGACCGTCCGTCCGCCCCCTGCCCCCCCACTCCGTCCGTCCGCCCCCTTCCCCCCGACTCCGTCCGTCCGCCCCCTTCCCCCCGACTCCGTCCGTCCGTCCCCCCCCCCCCCGACTCCGTCCGTCCGTCCCCCCCCCCCGACTCCGTCCGTCCGTCCCCCCCCCCCGACCCCGTCCGCCCGCCCCCTCCCCCCCGACTCCGTCCGTCCGCCCCCTTCCCCCCGACTCCGTCCGTCCCCCCCACCCCGACTCCGTCCGTCCCCCCCACCCCGACTCCGTCCGTCCCCCCCACCCCGACTCCGTCCGTCCCCCCCACCCCGACTCCGTCCGTCCCCCCCACCCCGACTCCGTCCGTCCCCCCCACCCCGACTCCGCCCCCCCCACACTCCACCCATATCACCATCTTCCAAAAAGTGCTGTTACATTGAAACAATGTAGTGTAATAAATCATGCAAAGGAACTGTCAATTACAAAATGAGGCACAAACAAATACCCTAATTTAAGACTACTATATAACTGTGCTCTACCTTTACAATACTATCCATATATTTGTCCAATTTACACAACACCCGCAACCACTACCTCTCGTGTGTAATTTTCTAGAAATGACATAAAACAACCCTCCTCTATTTGGAAACCACTCACAATGGCGGCACAAGATTTTTCTCTGGGATAGTACTGCCAGTGAAATCAGACCATAAAGAACCCCAGTATTCCCTGTCCTACCTTTGCCTCCCCCCCTGCCCGGGTACCTTTACCTTCCCCTTCCTGCTCCGCCCTGTTGCACATTCCTTACCCTTTGCCGCTGTACTCTTCCTCTTCCCATTAAATCAAATTTGTACATACATTTATTACTGCTGACACCTGAATTTGACCAGTGACAAAATTTGAAGAATTACTTTCATTAAAATTTTGTATATTATAGAATTTTTTTTGGTTTGGGGTCATGTTCTGGTGTTAGTAGTACCTAAAGATTCTATAATTATATCTTATTGTACAAAACCTAAGAACTTGATTCTAAACTTCTAAACTTGATCAAAATCTTGCAGTAAGCTTACCAGTTTCGTGTATACATAATTCAGAATTTAAATCTATTCAGAAGTATTAGAGGTATCAAACTCTGTATAGACTTTTCTGAAGCTTAAAATGAAATTGTAAAATTTGGAGAGAAAAAATTACTTTCAATGTTCACTACATCTTCCCCCACCTGAATTTAAAGTTTGATATATTAACACCAATTTAAACTTTGTACTGCTTGCATGGTCTACTCTCCAACAAGTCCAAAGAGCACAATTGTGGCATTCTAATTTACGAAGGTCTAAAATTGTTCCTACGCTGCCAGTGAAAGGTGTAAGACTACAAGTTTTTCCATAATTATGCACTTTGGTTAAACAGCCTTGTTGCACTTAATCCGAGCTGGCCTACTCGTCATCTTGGAGGTATTGGTAGAGGAGATAATTTGGGGTGATGTGCTGCAACTTGACCTACACTTGTAAAAGTCTTTAGTTTACTGATGTACATTGATAACACTAATCTTCACTATTTAGTAATCGGTTCTGTACATCTTGATTAGTGAACATGGTCATTGTCAGCATGTTAGCTTTGAAACGGAACTTGTAAGCTTACTGTGTTAAATTGGCATGTGATTTAATTTGCCATCGATTAAACGACTAAACAGGTTTGACAAATTTGAACAAGTGATTTGAGCAATTGCAATGAAAGGCTTTCGAGAAATGAACTAGTTCACTTTTTCTTAAATTTTCAGATTACGTATCAATATCGCAGCAACCCGAGGTGGCAGAAGAAGACCCGAAGGACACGGTGAGATACCGACATGAGGCGGCACCGACTGACGTAATATAGCACAACAAAATCGCTCGATCCTAGCCATTCGCACGCAGGTCGATTTCAATTATTAGAGGTTGTAGAAGATGTATGGTAGTTAGTTGGTCTGTTACCATACTTGGAATAGTTTTGTAGGAATTGTAGAGTTGTTGTTCATGGATTACCTGCTAATACTTCAAATAGCATCAAGTAATCTCTCCAAAGATGTGAAATCAAAATGCATAAAATTTTCATTTTTATGCACGAAATGATATTTTATTAGGTTGTGCCTTTGACATATTTGAAGTCGTAGGGTTGACATGCATTTCCATAACTTTCTGAACAAAAATTGTGGAAAATGTGGAAATTTGGAGATCGCTACTGCAGGCTTCGCACAATTTTTTATCAGAAAATCGGAGAAGTTGAGCAACTTTACACCAGCTTTTCCCACATAGTTGTCTGGAGGTCGAATAATGAACCTATTGTGAGCAAATATCTTCATTGGGAAGACTTCCAGTTAGGATTTTTCTCAATGAAATTTTGTTTACCTGTTGGACACTGATTATGTTGTATGTTATTTTTGGATGAATATTTACCACAGGGTCCTTAACTTTAAGCACAACAGGTTGTGAATCTAGTTCAACTTTTTTATGGTTATCCTTTTTTGGTGTCGAGATTTATTATGGTGCTAAGCCCAGTTGCCCCATAGTTTGTAGGGCATTTTCCCATAACCATTCCTCCTGTACAAAAAACTTGGCTCCAGTGAAATGTGCTGTACCACTTGGATTACGAAAATTGGGGAGGGGGAACCTATCTACTTAAGTCTTCAAGTTGTCATAATTCCAGGTGTCTTGTCTGAAATGTTCTTAAATAATTGAAGTTGTGAATTGATTAAACAAAAGATGAATGTTAGTCTCGGTAAGCAGCAAAAGTTTGCTGTACTTTCTACCTAAATACTGTAATCAATACTAATTGTAGATCTTCGGCCAAGAAACAAAATGGTCTTTCGGTGTATAGTCCTTGTAATAGGATGTTGTGGTCCTGTACACTTAGCCTAGCGGACATTCCAGTGCTGAAAAAGTATTGAATTACGGTCTAGTTTCGGGTCTCGCATGTGTTAAGTCTCCAAGATGGATTCTGGTGTTAAATCTGGACATTTTCCAATTATCCTCAGCCCTAAACATCCAGGTTGCATTATGCACAATCACGCACACAAACGCAACATACACTCCATATAGGATTTGTGGGGAAAACCCCGTTTTGGCCGTGGCATTCCTTGGGGAGACGGGACTGCTCGGACACAGTCTATAGAACGATAACAACAGCAACCTTGGAAATGCGTTACTTGGTTATGAAATCCTGAATGTGGTTCTAGAGCAGGTTGGGGCATTGTCATATGTGTAGTCTTGCAAATAGGAGTACTGCAGTCATTTTGTTAGTGGAAATTTAACAAGTGCATTGTATACAACAATGCATACTAGTTGCATGGCAAGACTGCCTTGCTTGGTGAGGCTTCAAAATGTTGTGCATGAACAGAGGTTTACATCACTTGGCATCGTTTATCTTGGTTGCCATGGATACAAGGAGAGAACAAAGGTCCGATAACTGTATCCTTTTGAGTAGACCTTGTATATACGCACAACCCGCATCGACAGAGGATCTAGAGTTGGAACACGTTTGTACAGGTACTGGTGTTCATGAAAATTTCTACAAAATTTCTACAAAATATCTATCGACATAACTTGCCTTATGGGTAAGGTGTACTTAATTGTATGTATATTCAAGGTATGTACAGCAATTAATACCGAAGTGAAATGCCATAGACACCAGTGCAGTTTGGGGATATTCTTTAATGTATTCTTGATTTAAATTCTGATGCTTGGGCCCATAGCTAGAACTTGTGACTTGGGGGGGGGGGGGTGAATGTAATAAAAATGACTCGTCTTGTATAGCACTTACGTAAATGGTAATGCAGCAGTATCGCAATACCAATGAATCATCACAATGGTCAGTCGAGGCTAATGGTGCATTTGACATGTTAGTCATGCAGTACAAGCATGTGCAGGTGATGCCAAGTTGCTAGATAATAAACAAGGACATACGTTTGCAGCAAAGAATATTCGCAAAACCCATTAGTTTGTACCAAACTGCAAACTAACTTGCATTCTTGTTCTGACAATCAATGTACATGAAAAATGACAACAATACAAACATGACCTTGAGAGTTTGGGGGGCGGGTAAGCCCCCCTCCATACCAAGCTCGGACCCTTGGTGACTATGGTCCTGGTGATACCTTGTAAGATGGTTCACTGTCGTGAACACTTGCATACCAGTTACAAAGACTAGTGAGTAAATACAATTAAACGGAATTAAAACAAGTTTCATGCAAATTGTGAACCATATTAACATGGGCATGTGCACAAGTTAACACAACACCGGAGTCTGTAATAAATGTACATTGTTTACCTACAATTCACTTTTTTTTTCCTCCTCAACTCTCTCTCTCTCTCCCTCTCCTCTCTCTCCCTCTCCTCTCTCTCCCTCTCTCTCCCTCTCTCTCCCTCTCCTCTCTCTCCCTCTCTCCTCTCCCTCTCTCCCTCTCCCTCTCCCTCTCTCCCTCTCCCTCTCTCCCTCTCTCCCTCTCCCTCTTCCTCTCTCCCTCTTCCTCTCTCCCTCTCCCTCTTCCTCTCTCCCTCTCCCTCTTCCTCTCTCCCCCTCTCCTCTCCATCTCTCCCCTCTTCTCTCCCCTTCTCCCCCTCTCCTCTCCCTCTCTCCCCTCTCCTCTCCCTCTCTCCACTCCCTCTCTCCACTCCCTCTCTCCACTCCCTCTCTCCCTCTCTCCACTTCCTCTCTCCCTCTCTCCTCTCCCTCTCTCCACTTCCTCTCTCCCTCTCTCCTCTCCCTCTCTCCACTTCCTCTCTCCCTCTCTCCTCTCCCTCTCTCCCTCTCTCCTCTCTCCTCTCTCCCTCTTTCCTCTCTCTCCCTCTTCCTCTCTCCTCTCTCTCCCTCTTCCTCTCTCTCTCTCCCTCTCTCCTCTTATCTCTATCTCCCCTCCCTCTTACTCTCCTTGATCAGAACACTGTACAATTTTACTTGGCTTTCCTATGGTAGTTGTCAAACATTGGTGGTTACAAGACGGTTTATTCTGGCAATAAATCTTCCAGAAGGAAGAAGTCTCTTCTTACTGCCCATGTGTATAAACTTGTGCTTTCCAAGTATTGAATTTTTCCCCCAAACTGTATCATTGTATCTTTGATTTTGATGTAATTATTGGCACACTGTAAATTGAATGTAAAAAATTGATCACCTAATTACCAACCAGTATACTAGAATGTAAAAAGGTCAAAAGTTAATGTTGATATTGTACTTGAAGATTTATTTTTACAATGGAAGTTTGCTATTTTCTGTGATATATTGTAATTGTTAAATAATAGAATTACAGTATAGTTCGAGTTTTAATATCCTTGACTTGTGAAATCCAAAGTATTGGAAATGGACAAAATTGAAACATTGATACCTTTTGAAGAATTCCACTGTCAGCGAGCATGGTTAAGGTAGGCCTTTGATGCGACTGGTCTACCATTTCTCCAGCATTGTGTAGACTGTTCAGGCAATTTGAGGGTGGTTTGGTGCTGGGGGCGGGGGGGGGGGTGGCTTGTCAGATATCATTGCCAGTCGTCTGTTCAACTGATGCAGAATTGTGACCTCTGAGCTCCTTCATTTTGGTCCCAGTGCCTGGCCGTCGGCCAAAAACTCATAAATCAATCGATCAATCAATCTATGAGCTCCTGGATTGCCTTTGTCACATTATTGAATATTTACCTTCCAGGATTGTGATCAACACGTAGGCCAGACTAGACCCCCACTTTGCCCTTATACCAAGTCGATGGTGTCCTTGGACTGGGTTTTCTGCCTGAGAAACTATGCATCTACCTTCCAAAGGTTTTCTTAAATGCAAAGGTCTTTCAGTTCATTGAGATGAAGACGGTGAGCAACTATGTCGAAGACACTTGCCAATATCCCCTGGGATGGCTTCTTAGAGTAGTAGCTGTAACAGGCAGGAATATCTTCCATGAAACAATGTAGACCCTTGTTGAAAGCACAAGTTTCTTCAAATTTTAACCTCTTCCTGATCACCCGTTTTTCATGTGCAAGGTCAATATTGGTCTTTGTTGCCAGACCTCTCTTGCCTCTTGTGTGTTGGTGTTTAGTATTCCCTGAGTGTAGGTGGAACTATGCCAGTAGCTAGGGATGTGGAGGATGTCTTTTAGTGGTGCCAACTAGGCTTTACAAGTCTTCAAACACTGCAATAAAAGACTGTTCATACTGCAAAGTCTGTGGCTGTCATTAATGGCTTGGATGACTTGAAGTTCAGGGTTCTAAATTCTTCACGTGGATATCTCCCTCTGCATTAATGGTGGTTGGGTCCTTCAATTTTTTGATGAGCATACTGAAGACTTTTGTATTGTGCCTTGAGGATGCTTTCCATCCTACCTGGGTCAGCCACTAGGTTCCCTTCATTGTCTTCCAGTGGGCCTACTGTTGAAGTTTTCTTGTGAAAGTAACAATCTTTGTTTTTTGACAGCCTGTAGTGTTTCCTCTAGTATGCGTAGGACTTGGTTCTCGGTTTCCTGAAATTCCTCTTGCAGTTTGGGGTCTTTATGATGTGCTGGGTTTCGTCACAGCCTGGTCTTACAAAAGTTCCTGAGCTCCTCTTCCTTGTATAGATTTGTAGGCCTCGCAAAATGTCTATGAAGAATGCATTTCAATGGAATGTGAGCTTTGCATAATTCTTGGCAAAGAGAGTCTATGGGAATGGATGCTAAGAGGTTATATGAAGGAGTGATTGTACCAACAGCATTGTATGGGGCAGAAACGTGGAACATGAGTGGAAGAGAGGAGTTTGAATGTGTTTTCGAGATGAAATGTCTGAGAAGTATGATAGGGGTTACTAGGCTAGATAGAGTAAGAAGTGAGGAGAATGTGTGGAAAGGGAGCTGGGAGATGGGGTTGATGAAAGGGTATTAGGATGGTTTGGACACATGGAAAGAATGAGTGAAGAAAGATTAGTAAAAAGTATGGAAGGCAGAGGTGAAATGAGTGAATATGAGGGGGCATCCTAGGATGAGATGGATGGATGGGGTGAAGGGCATTACAAAAGAGGAATGTCTATGGAGGAAGGACAGAAGATAGGGGTGAATGGAGAGGGGTGTGTAGATGCTATGATGCATGAGGGGGATGGGGGGGTGAGGATGTATGAGAAAAAATTGACGCAGCCCGAAGGGATTTCTCCCCCTCTATTCCTTTTCTGCATGAGAGGAGGTCGCCGAATTTATGAAGCGGCCTTGCTGTGGATGTGCTGTGTCTTGTGACACTGCTTCTGACCCAGGGCAGTGGACAGGATGCAGGGATGACCCGTCATCCAGGAGGTGCCAAGATGAGAGGGAGGGTGGAGGGGAGTGGAATATATAGGAAATGGAATGGGTGGGAGTGGTTTCTATGCCTTTTTCTTTGTGGCTACCCCCCATGTAGGGGGGAAAAAGCCTTTGGTGTATGTATGTAGCGTTTTTTTAAGTCTGCATTTTGTCCTTGTTTGATGTTTGAATAATGTGGATGTATTGCATGTTATGCCAAGAATCTTGGGTGTATGTGTAGTGTGGTATGAGTGTTGTTGATAGAGGCATGGTATGTATTTGTTCCACTAACTGGTGAGAACTGTGGTTGTAGATCTGGTTAAGGTTATTTTGAGTATTTGTAGTGAACAAAGTGAGTGTCCTGGTGTGGTTGTAGTGTTTCTGCAGCTTTGCATTGCGGTGTGTGCATGAAATTGTCTGCGTAAGGAGAGATTTGTGTAGATTAGAGTGCAGGGGGGTAAAAATGAGCCCTGTGGTACTCCGCTCTTGAAGATTCTGGTGTGCAATGATTGGCCATTGACACATTTCTACCTATCGGATAACTGGCCAGCCATCTTTTGATGTTATCGTGCATGTCTTGTTACATTGTTTGTGAGATTGTGACGGGGGATGACCTCGAAAGCTTTACTGGTGGTAATATTATGAAAGTGTTCCAGAAGTGGGTTTATCTGAATTGATGTAATCAAATTCTTTTAGGTTGATCTGATGCGTTTGAAGTATAGTGGTCTAAAACTGATTAATCAAGGTGTATGTGGTGACTATCTGACTTTAGATAAGATGCAGGGAAGCGTGATGCTGGAACTGTTGAGGCTTTGTTGGGTTTGAGGATAGTAATGGTTTTCACATGCTTCCAAATGTCGCATAAAGTGTTGTGTGAATAGCCGTAGTTTGCAATGTTGGTGAGTTTTGTCGACATCCTCTAATGGAGACGAGAAGCACTGTCGCGTTTAAGACTCTCAAAATAGCAACTTCGTTCTCTCAGATGATTAAAATCGTCTGGCAGGAGGACAAAAATGTTAGAACGACTCTTTCCTCTATGTACCTGCTTGTCTCTGCCCTCCATCCTTCACACACACACTCCCTGTCAACATATTGAGTGTGCATTACTCGTCTGATCTAGTTGAGAAGGCAAACATGAAAATAAGTTATTAAAATAAATGGAACATGTACCCGATATTGCTCGCATCTTACACGATCCTATCAAATCCATGCATAAAAACTTATTGAAAAATAAGAAACTAAAAAGTACTTTGGTCCTGAATGTCGTTGGTGTGCCCCGTCTGTGACGTTGTCGCTGCTTGACATGAAATCGACGAATAACGAAACTAAAAACTAAACGAAACTATTAACCAGGTCTTAAATGAATAATAAATAATCGACTAGAATGAATAAAGAAAGAAATTGATCAAAATTACTTTGGTCCTATGTGATTGGTCCGCTTCATCCGTGACGTCATATCGCTGCTTGCCATCAAGTCGACATTCTTGAATGATGTACATATCGTCCTCTTCGTCGTCGGGTGACATGATGCCATTACAGGCAGCACTTGCTGCCCCACCTAATCTCGCTTTGCATTAAATAACCTCTCCAGCTTGAGGACCGCGCTCTCTATCAGCCGTTTTCAAAACTGGGGACCGTGGACACCATAGCATAGGTGGCCAAGGAAGTATAGATGAGTGGATGGTTATTGACTGTATCTAGTGTCGAGTCCAAAGATATTTCTCCTTTTTTAATTAAATCGCCTGGCGACAGAATACATTACTAAACCTAATTTGTATTGTAACAAATGAACAGTTGCCATTTGGTAATTTAATTGTTTTATTAGTAAGTTACAATAATCGATGATAATGAATATATTAATAACTCCTCTACCGTGGGAGTGAGAGAACTAATAAAATCTATCTACCTCTTCCCTCTCCCTCTCCCTCTCTCTATATATTTCCCCCACCCCTCTCCTCTCCCTCTCTCTCTCTTTCCCCTCCCTCTCCCTCTCTCTCTCTCTTTCCCCTCCCTCTCCCTCTCTCTCTCTTTCCCCTCCCTCTCCCTCTCTCCCCTCCCTCTCTTTCCCTCCTTCCCTCTCCCTCTCTTCTCCTCCCTCTTTCCTTCCTCCCTCCCTGTCTTTCCCTCCTTTCCCCTCCACTCTCCCTTCCCCTCCCCCTCTCCCTTCCCCTCCCCCTCTCCCTTCCCCCTCTCCCTTCCCCTCCCCCTCTCCCTTCCCCTCCCCCTCTCCCTTCCCCTCCCCCTCTCCCTTCCCCCTCTCCACTCTCTCTTCTCCCTTCTCCTCTCCCTTCCCCCTTCCCCCTCTCCCGTCCCCCCCTCCCTTCCCCCTCTCCCTTCCCCCTCTCCCTTCCCCTCCCCCTCTCCCCCTCTCCCTTCCCCTCCCCCCCTCTCCCTTCCCCGCCCCTCCCCTCCCCCCCTCTCCCTTCCCCTCCCCTCCCCTCCCCCCCTCTCCCTTCCCCTCCCCCCTCTCCCTTCCCCTCCCCCCTCTCCCTTCCCCTCCCCCTCTCCCTTCCCCACTCCCTCTCCCTTCCCCTCCCCCTCTCCCCTCCCCTCTCCCTTCCCCTCTCCCTCTCCCTTCCCCTCTCCCTCTCCCTTCCCCTCTCCCTCTCCCCCTCTCCCTTCCCTTCCCCTCTCCCTCCCCCTCTCCCTTCCCCTCCCCCTCTCCCTTCCCCTCCCCCTCTCCCTTCCCCTCCCCCTCTCCCTTCCCCTCTTCCTTCCCCTCCCCCTCTTCCTTCCCCTCCCCCTCTTCCTTCCCCTCCCCCTCTTCCTTCCCCTCCCCCTCTTCCTTCCCCTCCCCCTCTTCCTTCCCCTCCCCCTCTTCCTTCCCCTCCCCCCTTCCTTCCCCTCCCCCCTTCCTTCCCCTCCCCCCTTCCCCTCCCCCTCCCCCCTTCCCCTCCCCCTCCCCCTCCCCTCCCCCTCCCCCTCTCCCTCCCCACTCCCCTCCCCTCCCCCTCCCCCTCTCCCTTCCCCTCCCCCTCCCCTCTCCCTCCCCTCCCCCTCTCCCTCCCCTCTCCCTCCCCCTCTCCCTCCCCCTCCCCCTCCCCCTCTCCCTCCCCTCCCCCTCTCCCTCCCCTCCCCCTCTCCCTCCCCCTCCCCCTCTCCCTCCCCTCCCCCTCTCCCTCCCCCTCCCCCTCTCCCTTCCCCTCCCCCTCTCCCTTCCCCTCCCCCTCTCCCTTCCCCTCCCCCTCTCCCTTCCCCTCCCCCTCCCCCTTCCCCTCCCCCTCTCCCTTCCCCTCCCCCTCTCCCTTCCCCTCCCCCTCTCCCTTCCCCTCCCCCTCTCCCTTCCCCTCCCCCTCTCCCTTCCCCTCCCCCTCTCCCTTCCCCTCCCCCTCTCCCTTCCCCTCCCCTCCCTTCCCCCCTCTCCCTTCCCCTCCCCCTCCCCCTTCCCCTCCCCCTTCCCCTCCCCCTTCCCCTCCCCCTTCCCCTCTCCCTTCCCCTTCCCCTCCCCCTCCCCCTTCCCCTCTCCCTTCCCCTCCCCCTCTCCCTTTCCCCCTCCCTCTCCCTTTCCCTCTCCCTTCCCCTCTCCCTTCCCCTCTCCCTTCCCCTCCCCCTCTCCCTCCCCCTCTCCCTTCCCCTCCCCCTTCCCGTCCCTCCCCTCTCCCTTCCCTCCCCCTCCCCCTCTCCCTTCCCTCCCCCTCTCCCTTCCCTCCCCCTCTCCCTTCCCCTACCCCTCTACGTGACCGTACATCTGTCGCTTCCCCTTCCGCTCTCCCTTCCCCTCCCCCTCTCCCTCCCCCTTACCCTCCCCCTCCCCCTTACCCTTACCCTCCCCCTCTCCCTCTCCCTTACCCTTCCCCTCCCCCTCTCCCTCCCCCTTCCCCTCCCCCTCTCCCTCCCCCTTCCCCTCCCCCTCTCCCTCCCCCTTCCCCTCCCCCTCTCTCTCCCCCTCTCCCTCCCCCTTCCCCTCCCCCTCTCCCTCCCCCTTCCCCTCCCCCTTCCCCTCCCCCTCTCCCTTCCCTCCCCCTCTCCCTTCCCCTCCCCCTCTCCCCTCTCCCTTCCCCTCCCCCTCTCCCCTCTCCCTTCCCCTCCCCCTCTCCCCCTCCCCTTCCCCTCCCCCTCTCCCCTCCCCCTACCCTCTCTCCCCTCTCCCTTCCCCTCCCCCTCTCCCCTCTCCCCTCTCCCTTCCCCTCCCCCTCTCCCTTCCCCTCTCCCCTCTCCCCTCTCCCTTCCCCTCCCCCTCTCCCCTTCCTTCCCCTCCCCCTCTCCCCTTCCTTCCCCTCCCCCTCTCCCCTTCCTTCCCCTCCCCCTCTCCCCTTCCTTCCCCTCCCCCTCTCCCCTTCCTTCCCCTCCCCCTCTCCCCTCCCCCTCTCCCCTCCCTCTCCCCTCTCCCCTCCCCCTCTCCCCTCCCCCTCTCCCCTCCCCCTCCTCCCCTCCCCCCTCTCCCCTCCCTCCTCTCCCCTCCTCTCCCCCTCTCCCCTCCCCTCTCCCTCCCCCTCTCCCTTCCCCTCCCCCCTCTCCTCTCCCCCTCTCCCTTCCCCTCTCC
>NC_134791.1:17351652-17356652 GCF_046742065.1 Oratosquilla oratoria | reverse complement strand
TTATCTACTCGTATATTTATCCATTTATTTGTTTATCGTTTTATTTATTTATTCATTCAATTTTCACCTATTTATTCATTTATCTTTTTTTTATTTTTTTTTTATTTTTGGATTTATTTATATATTTTCTTTCGTTTGTTTATTTTATTATCTATTTAGTTAGTTAGTTATCTGTTTATCTATTTATTTATCTATTAAATTATTTAATTATCTATTTTTATCTATTCATATATTTATTTATTTATGTACGTATTCACTTATTTATTTCACAAAGTTAAGGTAAGTTTTAGAATTTTTTTGTCAATGTAGTACACAAGCTTAATGTGAAATTGTGGCAATGTTGTAAAGATATTGACAATAATATTGATAATCCGTTGCCCCTGGTCTGTCTTGCTGAAAGCCTAATAAATGTATATTCGGTTACTAAAGCCCATAATCACCTTACATGCATGTAACTTGTTGGAGCTGAATATTTTGGCATATTTCTGAAAAAAAAGAATAAATAAATAAATAAATAAATATAATAACACACCTTCAACTGTAAGATTGGAGACATGTAAATTAAAATAGAATATTCAACAGATGCTGTTAGATAATGATAATGATAGTAATATTAATAACAATAATAATAATAATAATTATAATAATGATAATGATAATGATAATAGTAATAATAGTAATAATAGTAACAATAGTAACAATAGTAATAATTGTAATAATAACAATAATGATGATGGTGATGATGATAATGATAATGACGATAATGATAATGACGATAAGGATAATGATAATAATGATAATGATAATGATAATAATAATGATAATAATGATAATAATGATAATAATGATGATAATGATAATGATAATAATGATAATGATAATGATAATAATGATGATAATAATAATGATAATGATAATGATAATAATGATACATATACCAAGGCTTTTTCCCCCTTACAAGTGAGGTAGCCAAAAAGGAAAAGGCATAAAATCATTCCCACCCATTCCATCCATGAATACACTCCACACCCCTCCCACTCCCTCTTCCCTCTTATCTTCTTAAGATAATAATGATAATAATAATAATAATAATAATAATAATAATAATAATAATAATAATAATAATAATAATAATAATAATAATAATAATAATAATGATAATAATATTAATTTAATAATAATAATAATAATAATAATAATAATAATAATAATAATAATAATAATAATAATAATAATAATAATAATAATAATAATAATAATAATAAATAAGAATCACCTATATGGCAATAGCCCCAGCAAATGAGCTGAAGCTGTTGCTCATCCCATGAATGATATGCACCAAATATTCAGCAGCCTCAGTTTAGAAAACTTCTCATTCTTACATTCTCTTGAGTCTGAGAAATGTGGTAATCACTAATATGGCAACACCAGCTGACTAGCGCATTGTTGCTGTACCTGTGTATCGCTTTTTCTCAGATTCTCTGAGACTGTGTAAATACTTTCTGAAAAGCTTCTCCCGTTTTCTATGCAAATCTCTTCCGCAAGACTCAACCAATGCGCTTGTTCGCTCCTCTTGTTCACTGGGAGGCTGTGGAACTCTCCTACCTCTGACGCTTTCTGTGTCTTGAACTCGCCTTGCGGACATCTTTCCTCCTTGCTGCTTATCGGAGAGCGCATTCTTTTAGAACAACGCAGCCGATGCACTCTTGCTATTTTTCAACATTTCCCGGACCTGTTGGTCCTTTTCTTTTTCCTCGCTGTCGCTTGGCGATAGACAGAATGAGAGAAACAGTCGTGCGACAGAAATTTGAGATTTTTTTTTCTCTCTCTTCCTTCTTTGCACGTTCTCTCTTTCCGTTCTTGAGATAATCTGCTGAGAAAACAAACATATATTTATTTGCACAGCAGACGAGGAACGCCCTGGAGGAAGAGACCCCGAAGTCTTGAACCCCCGAAGACCCGTCGGAGACTCTTGGAAACCAGAAGAAGACAAAAATGAAGACTTGGAGACCTTCCAGAGATTCTTGAAGACCTGGAGACCTTCCAGAAATTCCTGAAGACCTGGAGACTTCCCAGAGACTCCTAAAGACCTGGAGACCTTCCAGAGATTCTTAAAGATCTGGAGACCTTCCAGTAATTCATGAAGACTTTCCAGAGATCCTTGAAGACCTGGAGACTTCCCAGAGACTCATGAAGACCTGGAGACCTTCCAGAGATTCTTGAAGACCTGGAGACTTTCCAGAGACTACTGAAGACCTGGAGACCTTCCAGAAATTCCTGAAGACCTGGAGACCTTCCAGAGACTACCGAATATCTGGAGACTTTCCAGAAATTCCTGAAGACTTGAGGACCTTCCAGAGATTCTTGAAGACCTGGAGAATTTCCAGAAATTCCTGAAGACCTGGAGACTTTCCAGAAATTTCTGAAGACCTGGAGACTTTCCAGAGACTACTGAGGACTTGAGGACCTTCCAGAGATTCTTGAAGACCTAGAGACTTTCCAAAGATTCTTGAAGACCTGGAGACTTTCGAGAGATTCTTGAAGACCTGGAGACTTTCCAGAAATTCCTGAAGACCTAGAGACTTCCCAGAGACTCCTGAAGACTTGAGGACCTTCTAGAGATCCTTCAAGACCTGGAGACTTGCCAGAAATTCCTGAAGATCTGGAGACCTTTCAGAGAGTCATGAAGACCTGGAGACTTTCCAGAAATTCCTGAAGACCTGGAGACTTTCAAGAGACTACTGAAGACTTGAGGACCTTTCAGAGATTCTTGAAGACTTGGAGACTTTCCAGAAATTCCTGAAGACCTGGAGACCTTCCAGAGATTCTTGAAGACCTGGAGACTTCCCAGAGACTCCTGAAGACTTGGAGACCTTCCAGAGATTCTTAAAGATCTGGAGACCTTCCAGAAATTCCTGAAGACCTGGAGACTTTCCAGAAATTCCTGAAGACCTGGAGACTTTCCAGAGATCCTTGAAGACCTGGAGACTTCCCAGATACTCCTGAAGACCTGGAGATCTTCCAGAGATTCTTGAAGACCTGGAGACTTTCCAGAGACTACTGAAGACCTGGAGACCTTCCAGAAATTCCTGAAGTCCTGGAGACCTTCCAGAGACTACCGAATATCTGGAGACTTTCCAGAAATTCCTGAAGACTTGAGGACCTTCCAGAGATTCTTGAAGACCAGGAGACTTTCCAGACATTCCTGAAGACCTGGAGACTTTCCAGAAATTCCTGAAGACCTGGAGACTTTCCAGAGACTACTGAGGACTTGAGGACCTTCCAGAGATTCTTGAAGACCTAGAGACTTCCCAAAGATTCTTGAAGACCTGGAGACTTTCGAGAAATTCTTGAAGACCTGGAGACTTTCCAGAGACTCCTGAAGACTTGAGGACCTTCCAAAGATCCTTCAAGGCCTGGAGACTTGCTAGAAATTCCTGAAGACCTGGAGACCTTTCAGAGAGTCATGAAGACCTGGAGACTTTCCAGAAATTCCTGAAGACCTGGAGACTTTTCAGAGACTACTGAAGACTTGAGGACCTTTCAGAGATTCTTGAAGACCTGGAGACTTTCCAGAAATTCCTGAAGACCTAGAGAATTTCCAGAAATTCCTGAAGACCAGGAGACTTCCCAGAGACTCCTGAAGACCTGGAGACCTTCCAGAGATTCCTGAAGACCTGGAGACTTTCCAGAAATTCCTGAAGACCTGGAGACTTTCCAGAGACTACTGAAGACTTGAGGACCTTTCAGAGATTCTTTAAGACCTGGAGACTTACCAGAAATTCCTGAAGACCTGGAGAATTTCCAGAAATTCCTGAAGATCAGGAGACTTCCCAGAGACTCCTGAAGACCTGGAGACCTTCCAGAGATTCCTGAAGACCTGGAGACTTTCCAGAAATTCCTGAAGACCAGGAGACTTCCCAGAGACTCCTGAAGACCTGGAGATCTTCCAGAGATTCCTGAAGACCTGGAGACTTTCCAGAAATTCCTGAAGACCAGGAGACTTCCCAGAGACTCCTGAAGACCTGGAGACCTTCCAGAGATTCCTGAAGACCTGGAGACTTTCCAGAAATTCCTGAAGATCAGGAGACTTCCCAGAGACTCCTGAAGACCTGGAGACCCTCCAGAGATTCCTGAAGACCTGGAGACTTTCCAGAAATTCCCGAAGACCAGGAGACTTCCCAGAGACTTCTGAAGACTTGAGGACCTTCCTGAAACCCGAAGGACCTAGAGACTCTGAGGTCTCGAAGACCCTCGGAAGACCCTCTTGGGGACCCTGAAGGCCTCTTCATCTGGAAGACTTCGCGAAGTTCTGAGTTCGGGGACCCAGGTTCTTCCTTCGTCAGCAGAAGATGCCGTTCTTCGGCAGGATGGGAGGTTCTCATGATGCCAGAGGAGGCTGTATCCCCGATACGGCCTCCTTCAGGGACAGCAGTGACCAAATAGCCGCCGTCCTGCCCAGCTCAAGGGTATCGTATTGTATTGCGTTGTATTGTATTGCGTTGTACTGTATCGTAGTGTGTTGTGTTATACTGCATTGTGTTGTGTTGTATTGTATTGTGTTGTGTTGTATTATATTGTGTTGCATTGCATTGTGTTGTACTGTTTTGTATTGTATTTTCTTGCTTTGTATTGCATTTTATCGTATTGCAATGTATTGTGTTGTATTGTAGTGTAATGTGTTATATTGCATTACACTGTGTTGTATTGCATTGTAGTGTATT
This sequence comes from Oratosquilla oratoria, assembly GCF_046742065.1. Classification (NCBI taxonomy): domain Eukaryota; kingdom Metazoa; phylum Arthropoda; class Malacostraca; order Stomatopoda; family Squillidae; genus Oratosquilla; species Oratosquilla oratoria. Next base: position 17,351,928 of record NC_134791.1, on the reverse strand, counting down.
GTGTTGTATTGTATTGTATTGCATTGTATTGTATTGTATTTTTGTATTGTATTGCATTGTATTGTAGTTTAGGTATTAACGTCATAGCCTGTCTGGGAATTCGCTGCTTTATGTACAATATGGGGAAAAGTTCTGCATGTAAAGTTGTTGTTGGTGTGTTGCAATGGCTGTGGTTGAGTGCATATATATATATATATGCATAAATAACCACTAGGAAAAGTAAACTAACGAAGCAGAGCGCTTTCGTGTAATTACATCTTCAGTGCAGATACAAAG
>NC_134791.1:17341652-17346652 GCF_046742065.1 Oratosquilla oratoria | reverse complement strand
AGCCAAAAAGGGAAAGGCATAAAAACACTCCCACCCATTTCATCCCTAAATACACTCCACACCCCTCCCACCCTCCCTCTCATCTGAGCACCTCCTAGATGACGGGTCATCCCTGCACCCTGCCCACCGCCCTGGGTCAGAAGCAGTGTCGCAAGCCACAGCACATCCACAGCAAGGCCGCTTCATTTAATCGGCGACCCCCCCTCTCCGTCCCCCTTTGCAGTTTGGGAGAGTATGTGATAGAAGAAAGCTAAAGATAAATGTGGGTAAAAGTAAGGTGATGAGATGTACAAGGGGTGAAAGTGGCAGTAGACTGGAAGTGAACATTAAGGGAGAGCGACTGGAGGAAGTGGATAGTTTTAGATACTTGGGTGCAAGTGTAGCAGCTGATATCATAACATACGAAAATAGAGGAAGGTGTAAAACAAAAGAGGACAGAGTCGCTGACGTCATGGAAAATGTAAACAAAGTGTCCGACCTGCGTCGTAAACACGTCTTCGGTAAACAAAGGGGATTGATGTTCTGTGAATATATGAGTCAGGACTTTTTTGTTCGTGGTCTTACTCATAACTGTAAGATCCTAGCCTAAATAATCCTGGTTCCATTAAATCTAAAATAGATGTAACGATTCCTGTAGCGTCATTGCCGCGTGGTTGTAGGCATTATTTCAGAGGAAAAACTAAAATATATATTAGTCGACGATATCGCGTGTAGAAAAATATTTAACTTCCGTTGTGTTAACAAAGGCAACGGTAAAATGGTTTTCTAAGGAGAAGGGATCCGGTTGGAAGTCATTTGATTGTATTTGTTTATTTTCCTGAAAACTTATCCCTCGTTTTACTAGTATCTAAGATGCTCCCCCCAAACTAAGACGAATACATATATCTAAGCCGCACATTTGAAGAGCAATATATACATCTTAGAAAAATAATGTATGGAAAGTCAAATTACAGACGACATATGATCGTTGCAGTTGTTATGGTTGTTTTTGTAACTTTTTTTGTTGAAGAACATCCATACAGACTCCCAAATTTTAATTCCAATCCTTGTCCCCGTTATCAATCAATAAATTATTTTATACTTTAATTCTTTTGTTTGTTTATTCGAGTATCTATCTGTGTGTGTGTGTGTGTGTGTGTGTGTTTTAATAATTTAATAATTGAGACGTGGTCTGCGCAGAGCACTCAACATGCAACTGTAACTCGGAGAGCCTACATCTGGGGGGGTTACCGACATCGTGGGAGAGGGTATGAAGTTGTTGGACTGTAATTCACCAGCGCTTCTATATTTTTGGACAATCTCGCGTATGAAGAAGCAAATACACACACACACACACACATATGTATATATGTGTGTGTGTGTATGTGTGTGATTCACCATTGTCTTCGATCTCGTGTTGGACTCGTAATCGACAGCTATTACCTTCCCGGAAGAGAGCTCAAAGCTCATATATGACCGGTCTATGAGTAATGCTATGACCTTACACGCACACACACACCCAACTCCCCGCCCACGAGAGTTGGAGTAACGACTCGCAGCGCAGCGATACTGGAATTATTTCAGCCCGTGTGTGTGTGTGTGAAATGCAGTGTTATCATGACTTAATTTCTTTTACCTAAATCGTCCCGATAAACTAATGGATTTTAATTAATGCCCGCGATACGATATCAGTGTGTACTGTACGTACGTGACATGTACTGGTCTCAGATCACGTGCTGGACTCATGATCGGCAGCTATTATCCTACCGAGTGAGAGCTTAGATATCCCATATAACATTATATATATATATATATATATATATATATATATATATATATATATATATATATATATTATATATATATATATATATATATGAACGACTGAAAATGGTTGTAAAAGTCAATCAAATAGCATATCTGTAGGAATGGAGATGTCTCACTATATGATATTGCATAGGAAGACATCTACGAAGATAGTGCAATGATAAAGATTCATAAAATAGAAATAAAAAAAACAACAGATTAGACAGGAGGACTTACATGCCTAAAAATATAAGATAAAATGAAAATTAAATTATCAGTGTTTGGGAATGTTTGAATCTTCTGAGATTGAAGAAAGGAGTGAAAATGTAAAATGTGACATTTACAAGAAAAATAAACATAAACAACAGAATAATTCATAATTTATTGAACACATTATTGATTAGTGTAATATAAACAAGAGTCAATGTTAGCTTATTGCATAGTATTATGTAGCATTTAATCAAACACATTCACATCTTCAGGTTTCGTGCACGTAAAGATGTTATATTTTCTCGGAATAAGAAATGCACACTGACCTAAAACGACAGAATGTCTTAGAGAGAATATTTATATCAATTACCAGTGAATCAATATCTAGAAATTAGAGGCACAGCATGACATCTGATAGAATAAATCAAAGAGTAAGATTCAAAGAAACAAATAAATAAAAAAAAGTGCAGGATGTTTAAGGTTGCCGTTCTTTGTGCTGCCTTCTCTCAGTCTCAATGTCACCAGTCAGTTGACTGTCACTGAGAAGAGAGTGAGGACGCGAAATAAGTCCGTGTCACACAACACCGCGCAAGCAGTTTGTAAACAGAAGGAAAGCACAAAATGAAAATGAAATATGAAGTCAACAACAAGAAGGACCCACCAATATTTTCAGTGGAAAAGGACAAGGTACGCTATTTTTATAATTTTCTATGTTTTTAATTAAACAGACTCATATCGACATATGGAAACAAAATTACCGCTTTGTTTTTAAATAGCCCGGACACTAAGGGTTTTGACAAGTTTTGTCACTTGATTTGAAAATTGATGAATGGTAATATATTTGATTGGATATTAAATTTTTGTAAGCGGAAGGAAAGACGTTATTTATCTACATGTACGTAAATATGACTTCACAAGGGATCAGAATTTACAGTATTACAGTCTTTCAGACTTGGTCACTTGGTGTTAATTTTGATTTTGTTTTACTGTTGTAAGGATATTTCATATTTATTCCTCTTTGGTTTCTTGGGAGGGAAGAGTTTGTAATTTTTCATATTTATAAATTGATTTGTTTATTTATATGTATTTATTGTATTCATTGATTTTTTATTTTTCATTATCTTGGCATCTGCTAGGCCATTTTATCAATGTTTATAGAACTTCCCATACATAGTTGTAGTTATAATTTATTTATTAAATATCTTTCGTATTTAATGTTATTTTACCTTTTGCACCACAGTTGTAAAGGTCAAAAGGACCTTTCTTCTCTTGGTAAAAGTTCAGGACATGTTACATGTAATTCTTTTCCAAATCAAATGTCTTTTTTCCAAATTTGTTTGGACAAAATAAAGGTTGGGAGTTTGGGGAGGGTTCTTTAAACCTCTGGAGAGGTTAACAAGGAAGTTGTGCATGAGGATGAAAACTCCGAGATTTTGTGCATCGAAACAAATACCGTAACCCCCCTTTCTCGATGAACTCCTCCCATAATATTGTGGGTCATGTTTTCCTTTGTTTTGAATGCTGCCAGTCTGTTATTGTTAGTGCTCATGGCAGAGTTTTGAAGGATATATATTATGTCTTGGTTAATTTTGACCCACACTGGTTAACTGGTGCCGCAGTCGGAAATGTCCTGGTCTCGCATCTTCTGGTTGTGGGTTCGAATTCGAATCCCACACATCTCCCTGATTTGTAGCAGTGATTGTTACCTGCCCCAGCAGTCCAGATGCATGGTGCAGAGATGATGGCTCTGGACGTAGCAACACGCATTCTTATCCTTACGTTGGTCGGAACTTTTCTTGTTAGTCGATGTACCGCCAGGCGATTTTTCTCCTCAAGTTAATCAAGATGTTGGATCGCGTGAAGAATCATCACCTCGGACTTTGACAGGGTGACGAATCTTCATGTGGTCTATCCTCCTAGGGTGACAATTCTTCATGTGGGATATCCTGGGTTAAGTTCGGTTGTATAAGTTGATGACAATAAGCATAACCCTCATTCAACCTAACCTAATATTTATTCCACTGTTGATATTTAGTGTACTGGGGTGACAGTTCTTCAGGTTGGATCTTGTGGGGTGAGAGTTCTTCATGTGGGCGTTCTGGAGTGACAATTCTTCAAGTGAATTGTCACCCCAGAACACCCACATGAAGAATTGTCACCCCATGAGATTCCACCTGAAGAATTGTCATCTCAGTATGCCAAATATCAACAGTGGAATAAAGATTAGGTTAGGTTTGGTTGGGTTGAATGAGGGCTATGCTTATTGTCATCAACTTATCCGAATAATCATAAACCTAGGATTCCCCACATGAAGAATTGTCACCCTAGGATAGCCCACATGAAGAATTGTCACCCTAGGATAGCCCACATGAAGAATTGGCACCCTAGAATAGCCCACATGAAGAATTGGCACCCTAGGATAGCCCACATGAAGAATTGTCACCCTAGAATAGCCCACATGAAGAATTGTCACCCTAGGATAGTCCACATGAAGAATTGTCACCCTAGGATAGCCCACATGAAGAATTGTCACCCTAGGATAGCCCACATGAAGAATTGTCACCCTAGAATAGCCCACTTAAAGAATTGTCACCCTAGAGTACTCCACATGAAGAATTGTCACCCTAGAATGGCCCACATGAAGAATTGTCACCCTAGGATAGCCCACATGAAGAATTGTCACCCTAGAATAGCCCACATGAAGAATTGTCACCCTAGAATAGCCCACATGAAGAATTGTCACCCTAGAATAGCCCACATGAAGAATTGTCACCCTAGAATAGCCCACATGAAGAATTGTCACCCTAGAATAGCCCACATGAAGAATTGTCACCCTAGGATAGCCCACATGAAGAATTGTCACCCAGTCCATGTCTGTGGTGATGATTCTTTCATATTTTTGTGTCATATTCATGAATCTACCACTACAGAATTGTGCACAGTATGGAGATGTAGACGCTAATTTGATGACAAGAAATGAATTTCATGATAGGCCTAAGTGATTG
>NC_134791.1:17289152-17339152 GCF_046742065.1 Oratosquilla oratoria | reverse complement strand
GTCCTAGACTAACTGAACTTAGTCGCATCTTTCGTATTTATTTCTAGTGTAGGAAACCCAGGTTCTTTTAGTGTGTGTTCCCCTTTCTGCCAGTACTTGTAAGAGTATTTTATTTTTTTGAACAGTTCCTCCTCGTCTTCTCTTTTTCTGCAAGAGGGGACGGAGAGGGGGGGATCACCAATTTAATGAAGCACCCTTGCTCTGGATGTGTTGTGTCTTGCAGCACTGCTTCTGACCTAGGGCAGTGGGTGAGATGCAGGGATGACCCATCATCTAGGAGGAGCCAAGATAAGAGGGAGTGAGGGCGGTGAATGGGAGTGGAGTATGTGGGAATGGAATGGGTGGGAGTAGATTTTATTCCTTTGTTTTTTTGGCTACCTCCCTTGTAAGGGGGAAAAAGCTGTTGGTATATGTATGTATATATATATATATATTTTGGCTACCTCCCTTGTAAGGGGGAAAAAGCCTTTGGTATATGTATGTAATATTTCTTTCCATGAGGAACTATGAGGAGAGGAAAACAACTGGGTGATGAGTAGGTACATACATCCCTCGGCTGGCTACTTCCCTTATAAGGGGAAGATGCTTTTGATATATTGTTAGAAACATTTTCTTCATATCCAAGTGTATGGTGACGCTCTGATTGATCCACAGGTACAGAAGAAAAGGGCGTCAGAATCCGCATTGCCCAGAATGCTCCCTCCCACGTATCACCTCAGACGGACAGCAAGACGCTGATGGAAGCCGGAGCAGCAGAGGTATCCTTATAAATATGTGCCCTGTGTATTTACCTATATGTGTCTTACGAGAAGGGGAGCTACGCTCATGGTGTCCCGTCGCTGTATCTCGCAGTGTCTAAATCGCTCTTGACCTCTTCACTCCGGGGCACATCGCACGTCTGGCAGCATTAGCTGCCCGACGTGCGATGTAGCATCATAATAATCGCATTATAAAAAATAAAGTCAGTGCTCAATCGTTCGTTCTCTTTCACCCGTGTATTTTGATAACCATAGAAAATATGATGAAGCCAGTTTAGAGAGAATGAAGGTTACGTAGGTACGACTACAATAAATATAATCAAGATGGCGACGTCGGCATCATCGAGTACCCACTTGCTCCTCATGCTGCCTACGTAGGCGTCACCGTATGGAAGTGGTTAAATTTGTGTATGGTTTTTGCACACACTATTGTTTCGTCCAGTTTGTTCCATACATCCACCACTCTGTGTGTGTGTGTGTGTGTGTGTGTGTGTGTGTGTGTGTTTGTTTGTTTACCTTGTCATTGCTCCAGATACGGCCACCACACACAGCACAGAGCACCTCATTCTGCAATGCCCCAGACTAACACTCCCTAGACAACATTACATTTTTTTCCCCATTGGCAACTTATGGGCCTATCTAGTGGCTGTTGCTGGTTACTTGGGAGCTGTGGGTCCACTTCAAGAGAAACATGGGGCAACAGACTGACCGACTAGTATATGGGATTTGAACACACATTCACACACATTCACACACATACAAACACACACACAATTACTTGTTCATTTATTTTATTTTATACATTTGTTTAATGGTGGACTGGCTGGTGAGGTTGTTTAATGTTTGTTTAAAAGAGGGTAGAGTGCCAGAGGACTGGAGGAGTGCATGTATAGTTCCACTTTACAAAGGAAAAGTGATTGTGCCTTGGTATATGTATGTATGTATGTTTTTTGGGTACCTTCCTTGTAAGGGGGAAATAGCCATTGGTATATATGTATTTATTTATTTATTTTTTATTATTGGCTTGGAAGGCTCTTGATAGAGTAGATAGGAGGGATTGGGTAGTTTCACTTACACGTGAGTTAGTAGGACTACAGTTGTTAACACTGTAATGCCTTTCAGTTGAATAGTAGCCCCTCATGTTAGGGGGAGAGAGAGTGAGAGAGAGGGGGGGAGGGAGAGAGAGAGAGGGGGAGGGAGAGAGAGAGAGGGGGAGGGAGAGTGAGAGAGAGGGGGGGAGGGAGAGTGAGAGAGAGAGGGTGGGGAGGGAGAGAGAGAGAGAATGAGAATGGGAGAGAGAGAGAGAATGAAAGAGACAGGGGAGGGAGAAAGAGAGAGAGGGGGAGAGGAAGGGAGAGAAAGAGAGAAGGGGAGGGAGAGAGAGAGAGAGGGTACCATAGGAAGGAGCAAACGTAGCCGCATGATATAAAACTGGCCATTGTTACATACCTAATTATGTTTGTCAACAAAATGAATTGAGGAATTATACAAAATGCATAATAGTAGTTGGTGGTTTTATGTCCCTGGCAGAGCAGGTTAGGACGTCATTACTTGCGGCGAAGGTTGAGGGGATGGCAGTTTGAACCCTGCCACCAGTGAAATTGAACCAAGGGCATGGATTATTAAATTCCATGATTCAAAGTCCTCTGTGAGGGGCACCATCCTAGCCTTCTGACAAGGGGGAGTTTGTGAAATTAAACCATATCACATTATTATCTGTCGTCATCAGTTTATGTAACAAAGACATTGGCCAGTTTTACCCCATGTGTGACGTTAAACCATATCATTATCTATGATAAGAATAAAACCCTGCTTGCACCGCACTGAAGTGAGTTTAATTCGACCTATCTATAATATTTCTGTGACTGGTTAGGGTTAATATGTGTTTATGCGTTTCAGGTGCGAAGCCTCGACTTTGACCGCTTGATGGGTGCCGGCGTTCTCCACACAAAGATGTGGGTCGTAGACAAGAAACATATTTACATTGGGAGTGCTAATATGGACTGGCGATCTCTCACTCAGGTATGGAGAATTTAAGCGGCAACTTTTTTGACTGCCCCACCCCCCTTGATAAGGGGGTGGCCCTAATATTTCCCTTTTTCACTAAGGTAATGCATGAAAAAATAATTTTGACGCAACTGAAAGGGATTTCTCCCCTTTTTCTGCATGAGGGGACGGAGGGGGAGGGGTTGCCGATTTAATGAAGCGTCCTTGCTGTGTCATGCGACACTGCTTCTGACCCGGGGCAGTGGGTGAGATGCAGGGATGACCTGTCATTCAGGAGGAGCCAAGATAAGAGGGTGGAGGGGAGGGGAGTGTGATAGGGATGAAATGGGTGGGAGTGGTTTTTATACCTTTGTTTTTTGGCTACCTCCCTTATCTAAGGGAAAAAGCCTTTGGTATTTGCATGTATGAAAATCGAGATGATAATAGTTACTGTTGGGTCAGAAAATGGAGTGTATTTGTAGAATTATTTTAATAGACTAAGGATTTAACTTCAGTGTGTTTCTTTGATCAACAGGTTAAGGAAGTAGGAGTGCTGATTGAAAATTGTTCGTGTCTTGCTAAGGATATGCAGAAACTCTTTGATGTAAGTGATTTTATTTTATTGAGTAATTTTGTTTGTTTTAATTTATTGATTCATTTTATTCTATAAAAGGGAGGGACGGGGGTGAGGAATAGACATTTGGGAATGAATGCTAAGAGGAGACTATATGAAGGAGTGATAGTGCCAACAGCACTGTATGGGGCAGAAACATGGAACATAAAAGAGGAAGAGAGAAGGAGTTTGAATGTGTTTGAGATGAGGTGTCTGAGAAGTATGATGGGGGTTACTAGACTGGATAGAGTGAGGAATGAGGAGGTGAGGAGGAGAACAGGGGTGGAAAGGGAGTTGGGAGATGGGGTTGATGAAAGAGTATTAGGATGGTTTGGACACATGGAAAGAATGAGTGAAGAAAGACTAGTAAAAGAGGTATGGAAGGCAGATGTGGAGGGAGTGAACATGAAGGGACGTCCTAGGATGAGGTGGATGGATGGGGTGAAGGGGGCTTTGGGGAAGAGGGGAATGTCTGTTGAGGAAGGATGGGAGAGGACAGAAGACAGGGGTGAATGGAGAATGGTTGTATATGGATGATGTTGTGATGCATGAGGTGGGTGAGGTAGTATGTGTGAGCAAATTTTGACACAGCCCGAAGGGATTTCTCCCCGTCTTCTCCTTTTATGCACGGGGGGATGGAGGGGGGGGCTCGCCGATTTAATGAAGCGGCCTTGCTGTGGATGTGCTGTGTCTTGCACCAGTGCTTCTGACCCAGGGCAGTGGACAAGGTGCAGGGATGACCCGTCATCCAGGAGGTGCAAAGATGAGGAGGGTGGAGGGTGTGTGGAGTGTATTCAGGGATGGAATGGGTGGGAATGATTTTATGCCATTTTGTAAGAGGCCGGTAGATAGAGGTAGACATTTAAGGTAGATCGGAGTAGATCGAGGGGGTAGAAGGGCTGGAAGGAAATTTTATAGTCCTATTATTAGGATGTTATGATACAACAGCCGACAAGGATAGCTGAGTCAGACTCGCGCCTTGTATATGTAACATAATGCGGAGTGTCGCATGGTGGTTGCATTATTGTTTTGACTGTTGTAATTGTAAGCGGACAAGCCATTTTTTGTTACAACATAATGCTAACATTGTGATATCGTTTAGAAGAGTATAACAGCCTCTCTAATTGGAGAAAAAGGTGGAGGAGGAGAAAAATCATTGGTGCAGAAAGGAAAAGTCACGCCCTTAAGGTGTGGCACTTGTTTGAGAAGTAAAAGACTATTGGATGAATGAAAAACGGATGTCAGAACAAAGGTGGCTTGACGTAATGTAGAGAGGTCCTGGTGGGATTTTCGAGGTGTACTGATTGAGACCAACAAGCATCAGAAAAACTACACCTATTTTATTCACCCCTCAAGATTACCAGGCAAAGGGCCTTAAGAACTACTTTGGAACAAAGAGAATAGAAATGCTCTGAGGAGACGATGGGGGTGACACTATTTCCTTTTTGGCTACCTCCCTTGTATGGAGAAAAAGCCTTGGTATATGCATGTATTTATTTTTCATTTATTTTTTTATTTTTTTATATATAGATTTCAATTTTTTTCAGGTATACTGGATGCTAGGGAAAGAAGGAGCATCAATTCCAAGTTATTGGCCATCGAACTTATCTACATCTTATAATATTGAAAACCAGATGTCCTTTAGCTTTGATGACCAGAACGTTCAGTCTTATCTCTCAGTAAGTAGCTATGAGTATTATTTTATTTATTTATTTATTTTTTATTTATTTATTTTTTTATTCTATTTTGTTATTATTATTTATTTATTTTATTTTATTTTCTATTTTTTATTTTTAGAAAAGGCACAGGACACACAAACACTGAATATTATTTTTGCTAATTATTCAGTTTAATGACCCAACCAAACTTCCACTCAGAGTAGGTTAGGATGGTGGCTTTTTATAAGGGATTTTTTGAAGTGGATTTTTTTGTAGCACGGTTGTGTTGCGAATTCACCTACCGCAGCATAGACTCAAATTTTCTCTACTTCCAACTTCTCATCCATGTAGCAACACAAAACTGCTTGGCCAATGAGTCATCCATTTTTGGAAATAGTTGTTATAATGATGATGATATGGTTTAACATCACAAACTCCCCCCTATCAGAAGGCTAGGATGGTGCCCCTCACAGAGGACTTTGTAGCATGGAATTTAATAAACCATGCCCTTGGTTCAACTTCACCGGTGGCAGGGTTCGAACCACTATCCCCTTGACCTTTGCCGCAAGTAACGATGCTCTAATCCGCTCAGCTAACTAGCTTCCAAGTAGTTGTGAAAAATTAATATTAGTTTATTTTTGGAGAGACTGGGATGAACCGTCATCCCAGAGGAGCTAAGAGGAGAGGGAGGGAGGGAGGGGTGGTGGATGGGAGTGGAATGGGTGGGAGCGGGTATCTGCCTCTTGAATTGGCTACCTTCCTTATATGGGGAAAAAAACCTTGATATATAGATGTACATATGTATACCAAGGGCTTTTTCCCCCTTACAAGGGAGGTAGCCAAAGTCAAATGCATAAATCCACTCCCACCCATTTCATCTCTACATACTCCACTCCCATTCACCACCCCTCCCTCCCTCCCTCTTATCTTGGCTCCTCCTGGATGATGGGCCATCCTTATATCTCGCCCATTATCCTGGGTCAGAAGCAATGTAGCTACAAAGCTACACAGATCTATATAGATGTAGATAGATTATTTGTGGGGAGTGTGATGACCAAGCAGTCTTGGGTGCTGGCATTCGGAGGCAAAAAATTAGATGAATGATGATTCGAAATCCCAGTAATGCCAATGCTCGGCAGCAGTAAGAGCATACATTTATAGATGCCGGAGCTTCGGCATAGTATCAGTGTTGTGCCACCTCACTGAGCGAGTAATGTTTGAAAAAGTATTTTAAACCGTATACGGTATACTTGAATTGAATCGCCAGTGCACATATACATATATACATGGAGTGAGTAACATCCAAAAAAGCATTTTAAAATGTGTACGGTATACTTGAAGTGAATCGCCGGTGGCGTGTCATATTATACCCAAATAATTTCCAACCGTCACCTCAGGGGCTCCAGTAGCTCAGTCGGTAAATCATTGGCCTGGTGTCAAGTGAGGTCTTGGTTCAAGCCCCGAGGCGACTGTCAGAAAATATTATATATGGTATACATTATAGAATTTCTTTACAGAGTTCTCCGCCTCCCTTTTGCCCCAGTGGAAGGAGCAACGACGTTGACGCTATAGTTGATGTTATCAACAAGTCCAAAAAGTTTGTTTACATTGCCGTCATGGACTATTTCCCACGCCTTCTCTATAGCAAAGAAGCAAAGTAAGTTTTATCATGTTCACTTTAAACACACTATCGGAGAAATATCAGAAGTACAGGAAATCCGATAGTGGGTCTAAAGTGTACATTTACAAATGTGTTATAACAATACAGTTTCTCAAGTTTTATAATATTCTATAGTATCTTTGTCTCTCTTGTGCTTTCTTAGAGAGTAAAATTATTTTCAATTATCATTGTTTTCTGCTGCTTTTGGTCTTGCATAGTAGGTCTTTGAACATCTGTGTACGGTAAGGGTCACCTATAATTGTTATAAGTGCTGCTATGTACTTTATTCTGCTATAGAAAATCCTTGTTTCCATCAATGATAAATTTAATGATTGTTACTTGGGAGGGAGTGGATGAGAGTGGAGATGTGGGGATGGAATGGGTGGGAATGGAAATTATGCCTTTGTTTTTTTGGCTAGCTCCTTTATAAGGGGGAAAAGCCTTTGGTATATGTATATACTTTATCTTTTCTGCATAAGGGGACGGGGAGGGGGTCACCAATTAAATGAAGCGGCCTTGCTATGGATGGACTGTCTTGCTGCATTGTTTGTGACTCAGGGCAGTGGCCAAGATGCAGCCAAGATGAGCCAAGAAAAGAGGGAGTGAGAGGTGATGTATGGGAGTGAAGTATGTGGGGATGAAGTGGGTGGGAGTGAATTTATTCCTTTGAATTTGGCTACCTCCCTTGTAAGGAGGAAAGTGCCCTTGGTATATGTATGTGCCATCAGTGGTGAATTTAACAAGTGTTATGTTATCTTTTAAAGCACAAACTTCAGATCACATGAAGAATCGTCACCCCAGAATTCGACAGGGTGATGATTCTTCATGTGGGCTATCCTAGGGTGACAATTCTTCATGTGAGCCATCCTGGGTTTATGATTCTTCAATTGTATAAGTTGATGACAATAATCATAACCTTCATTCAACCTAATCTTTATTCCACTGTTGATATTTGGCATATGGGGTGACAGTTCTTCAGGTGGGATCTCATGGGGGTGACGATTCATGTGGGCATTCTGGGGTGACAATTCTTCATGGGACCTCAAATTTAATTTCATCGGATCTGATTCCTCAGGTTTTGGCCGGTTATCGACAATGCCTTGAGAGCAGCAGCAATAGAACGAAAAGTCCACGTTCGGCTATTGGCCTCCCACTGGAACCACACAAGATCAGACATGAAGTTCTTCATGAAATCACTTCAGGACTTGACAGGTTCTTTGCCAAGATTGACGATTGAAACGGTAAATATCTTAACCAGGAATGTCTCTTGCTTGTGATTCATGTACTGTATTTTGATGATGATATGGTCATACACTCTTTCCTCCTATCGGGAGGCTAGAACAGTGCCCCTCGGCAGAATTATTATTAATGGTATTTTTCTTCGCAGAGACTTTTTGTCGTTCCCGCGTACAACGAGGAGCAGGCTGAGATTCCCTTTGCAAGAGTCAACCACAACAAATATATGGTTACAGACAACACAGCATATATCGGTAATTATCTCAGGAGGCAGTGTAACGTGTCTTAATTTCATGTATTTAAGGCTAAACTTTAATTTCTTGGGTGGATAAATATGTACAGTGATCCCTCCCACATCCTCTCTATCTATATATCATAGGATTTTTTCCCCCATATAGGGGAGGTAGCCAAAGTCAAAAGCATAAATCCACTCCCACCCATTCCATCTCCACATACTCCACTTCCAATTCCACTCCCCACCCCTCCCTCCTTCCTCCTTTCGTTGGCTCCTCCTGGATGACAGGTCATCCCTGCATCTCGCCCACTGCCCACAGTCAGAAGCAGTGTTCTAAGAACATAAGAATAAAGGAGACTGCAAGAGACCATAAGGCCTACACTAGGCAGCTCCATATCCATCACCACCTGTCATCCCCATCCATAAAGTTGTCTAACCGTTTCTTAAAACAATTGATAGTTTCAGCACTCGCTACATGGTTACTAAGTCTATTACATTCGTTGACCACCCTATTAGTAAACCAATTCATGCCTATTTCCTTCTTAAATCTAAATTTGTCCAGTTTAAAACCATTACTGCAAGTCCTGCCCTGTTGTTTTAATATGATGACCTTGTTTGCATCACCCTTGTTAAAGCCTTTGATCCACTTGAACACCTCTATTAGATCACCCCGCACTCTGCGTCTTTCCAGAGTGTAAGTTAAGGTGCCTGAGCCTCTCCTTGTAAGGCAAATTTCTGAGTCCATGTATCATTGTTGTCATTCTTCTCTGTACTGATTCTAGTGAATCTGTGTCGTAAGTCACAGCAGATCCACAGCAAGGCCGCTTCATTTAATTGGCGACCCCCCTCTCCATCCCCTCATATATCCGAGTACACCTGAAATACGAACACTTAATGGCCTAGTTACTGGAGTCTAGATTTGGAAGGAATTTCCATATATCCATGGACATGGAATACATAAAACTGTGTCAAAGGATTAATTGCATGTTACGTGTTTTTCAGGCACTTCTAATTGGAGTGGGGACTACTTCATCAACACTGCTGGCATCGGGTTAATAGTGAACGAAACTTTAACGTATTATGGACGAACGAACAGCACTGCATCATCCCTCCGTGCCCAACTTCAGTCCTTATTTGAGCGGGACTGGAACAGCGAGCACGCTAAACCCATCGAGTTCTTTCTAGATTCCCTGCAAAGGTGATTTGTCTGTGTAGAGTTGTCTCAAAACTTGTGATCATTGAGTGTTTATGGTAATGAATTTGTGAAAAACTGTAGAACTTTGTAATTTTTTGTGTATATTGTTGGCTGTGAATAATTAATGTTCAATGTCATGGGTCCCTTGAAAGTGGAATTTTATTGTTTCTGAAGATATTCGGGTAGTAAACTTTGCTTTGAAGATGGTCAAAAAGCGTTATCACAAGTTTGAGATGACAGAAGAAGAAAAAAGAAAAGAAAATATATATTTTGCAAACCCGTACCGGTGGATAAAAGTGCTTTAGTGAGAAGTCATTAGTAATGATGTCATTTAGGGAGAGTTTGTGTAAATTTTTTTTTTCATAATCACAATAGATATAGCAGTGGTGACAGACAAATGTATGGTTGCAGTAGAAGTGTTCGTTGAATGATAGAAAAAAAAAAAATTATAGCAACCAGGAAATAGTAAAAGAAAAATGAAGAAAGGATACTGATAATAAAACCAATGCATATTTAATTTATACAAAAGAAGTCATCCAAAATCTTAGTAAACGAAAGCTACACCAAAACTGAATATTCTGTAATCTACTCGTCATTCGGATTTTTTGCTAAAGATCATATTAGTGTCTTAGTGATACAGGAGTATTTTTTAAGTGTTTACCACTTCAACACTGTACAAATAATTTACCCAGTGTATTGTACTTTCTTATGCCTTTACTGCCAAGATGAGAGGGAGGGTGGACGGGAGTGGAATATATGAGGGATGGAATGGGTGGGAGTGATTTCTATCCCTTTTTCTTTTTGGCTATCCCCTGTGTAAGGGGGAAAAAGCATTTGGTATGTATGTATGTATCATACTTTTGTTGATGTAAAAATAAAGTAACTGTGGGTGTGATTGTAAAATATTAGCTAATAGAAATTTCGGTTTATCATTGCAGTGGTTACTGCTAGGAATATAACTTGGGAAATCTTCCCAGAATGAAGAGGATATAATTAGAAAATGATGGAGGTATGTTAAAGTCAGATTGTTTTTCAGGTATGCACTGTGTAGTAGCAGTTGTTAAGTACACACAAAAATAGTTTAAGATTTTTAGGAAAAAATTCAAGGTAGTTTGAAGTAGTTTCATTTTTAGGAATAGTATAGAATGTTAGACACAACCATTATGGTAAAGGTATGGGACAACCCTCCCATTTTGAAGGGATTAAAGACTACCTGAATAGAATTAGACAAAAACGGTAGATAAGTGACCTGACTTGTATATTTCTACTCTCGTTTAATGAAATCTGGTGTTTGTAGAGTAAATGATTAGATTTTACTTGCCTACTGTAGTTTTTAGGTTACTTCATTATTACGGAGGTTGACGAGAAAATGGGTATCGTTACCTCCCGCACGACTTGCAGACATGTATCGAAGAGACTGTTCCGCTGGATAGCAGTGGACATTTAATATTTTGCCTTTTTGTAACGTGATTGAACTGCGGCCTTCAGTAGACAAGTGTTCATGTGTCTGAAGTGTTCTTAATTGTTCATGTATCGAATGTAAGATCAAATGAAGTTGTATGTTGATGTGTAGCTCCCTAGGAAGATATGGTAAATCCTGCTCCGCAGACCTACAGTCCAGCACCTAGGTTTTATTTCCTGTGCATATTTTGATAAAAATTAGAAAGTCGATAGTATGGGGCCTGCATAAAGTTCGGGTATATAACAGTACTTAGATCAGCCATGTTAACGCTCCAGAATTTGGGGCTTGTGGGTGTGGGCTTCTGACAGCTTGGGAGAAGGTATGAATCGGGAGCTATTTCAGTGCTCCCTAGTTCTGAAAAGTTATGTGAGGATGATGACGATGATATGGTTTAACCCCTTCGATACGATGACGCCTACGTAGGCGTCATGAGGAGCAAGTGGGTACGTGAGGATGTCGATGTCGGCATCTTGATTATATTTATTGTAGTTGTACCTGCGTAACCCCCATACTCTGTAAACTGACTTCATCGTATTTTCTGTGGTTATCAAAATTCACAGGTGAAAGAGAGAATGAGCAATACAGCGGTGACTTAATTTTTTATAGTGCAAGTATTATGACGCAACATTGCACGTCTGGCAGCTAATGCTGCCCGCGAGATTTTGGCTTGGAGTGAAGGGGTTGATGTCACACTCCCCGTTATCAGGAGGCTAGGACAATGCCCCTTACAGAGGACTTTGTACATAAATATACCAAAGGCTTTTTCCCCCCCTACAAGATAGGAGGGAGGGTGGAGGGGAGTGGAGTGTGATGGGGGATGGAATGGGTGGGAATGGTTTTTATGCCTTTTTTTTTTTTTTTTTTTTTTTTTTTTTTTTTTTTTTTTTTTTTTTTTTTTTTTTTTTTTTTTTTTTTTTTTTTTTTTTTTTTTTTTTTTTTAACCTTCCTTATAAGGGGGAAAAGAGCCTTTGGTAAATGTATGTATGTTTGTATAAGGGAGGTAGTTTTGTAGCGTGGAATTTAATGGATCATCCCCATGGTTCATCTTCGCCGGTAGCAGGGTTCAACTCACCATCGTCCCGTTTACTTTTTCCGCAAGTGATAATGCCCTAACCCGCTAGGCCAGGGAGCTTTCTGTTATATGTTTGGGAATATTAAAGCATTCCCCCCATGTGTGCCAGCAGCCCATACACTTATTATACTGATCTTGGGTGCAATTTAGCAAATACTTAAGCAAACAAGTTTGCAGATGAAGATTAAAGGAGGACTCAGGTTTTGCATTGATGATGCAAATGGATATTTAAAAATGCAGTTGCAGCAGAAGTGGTATATTTGGAAAAGCTTTTATACTGTAGATAACAGGTGTTTATACAAAGAAAGAAAAGTTATATACTTTTGTCACAGGTGCAACTAGGTAGGCATTTCAAGAGCCGAGGAGTTTCGTGGGTGTGAAGCTGAATATTTTAAGGTGTTTTACTCATGTACTATGTCAAAGTGATTTTCATAGATTTTGTCGTCATAGGTGGGAAGTGTGGCTCACGATGTGGGTGGATGCCGTAACAAGGCCATTCCCCTTGTAAGGGGAAATGTTCTTTAGCAAAGGTTAAATGACTAAGTGCCATATGTATGGGTATGGGATGGGGGGGGGATGGCTGTGTCTTTTGAGTAAGTCACCCCTATTATAAGGGAGTTTTCGTACATGTAAAGATGGCATAATATTACTCACAATGAATTCTCAAAGATGTATCATTTCATTAACTTGTAAATTAAAAAGAAAAAAAAATGCTTCACTAGCAAAATAAACAAGAACTTTGGTAAAGTTTGATATTCTTAAAGTGGTAAATGAAACAAAATAATGTAAGCATAGCATATGTTGAAGTTGTGTGGATATTAATTAAGTCTTGCTCATTATTAACCATTTGTAGGTGTGGTTAGTCTCGTGAACGTAAACTTTTGAAGCTTTTCATACGAGCTTGTTATTGTGACAATTTGGGCTTGCTCCAGAGACCAGATAATGTCCTCTTGGGGCCACAACTCCTGGTGGAGTTGAAGGTGTGGTGGTCCGTTCCATTGTAGGTCACCTGGTCGGCAGTGGCAAAGTACCGCTTGTCATCCCTTTTCCCTCGGCTGGAGTTGAGGGAAGGACTTTAAAGACCATTATGGTGTTGACAGCACAAAATTGACATGACCATGGACTTGGATTGCCCTTGGTGCAATTACCATATAGATGGTGAATGTATTATTTTGCACTGCGTCATTTTCCCCCTATAACACAATACATCTTCCTTGACGGACATGTGGTCCAAACCAGAAGATGTAGCCAGTTATCTCAAGCCTCTGGGTCTTCTGCAACAGAGAATCGGGACAACAGATTGTCATTGTCATGAAATAATACCTACCGCTACTTGTAACATGTTATTTATGATGTGAATTTTATTATTAACAAGTGTTTGACAAAATACTGTAACAAAGATTACTGTGATGTGAATATTAAATGGAACATTGTGTTCGTAAAATGTTGATGATTGTGAGAAGTAAAGTATGTTTTCACTTTAGTTTGTTTAGCAAGTGTAGCCGCAAAGGAATTGCAAAAATTAGATGAATGGAATTGAATATATTTTCTTACATGACACACGAATTTGTGAAAAATTTGAAGATGTTACTTATTTATTTTGTCTGTGTAAATGTATTTGATATAGATAATCTTTTTAAGACTGCAGTTTGTCGTTGTGTACAAGATGTCTTTGTCAGTCTTTTGGGAGGCTCTGCAGTTGTCTCAGAGTTTGTAGACATAACATTATAGCCTTTTTTAAGTCACCTTTTTGTATTTGTATATGGATAATTTCTGTATTTTTTTTAATGTATTCCAAGTATGAGGCAGTTTGGTTGATATAATGATTATTTTTAAGCAGTTGTAATTTCAATACAACTAAGGAACAAGTTCCAGATTCATTTATGTTGTGATTTTATTTCATCCTGTTCAGTAACTTTGTTGGGAGATTGCTGGTCAGTTGGCTTTGATCGGGTGCTTTCAGTCGGGAGTATCAATACCATGCTTAAATCTATAGTTGACCAGTGCTCGCCACAAAACTCATTTATTGTTTTGGGTGACTTCAATGAGGTCCGATTTAATGAAGCGGCCTTGCTGTGAATGTGATGTTTCTTGTGACTGCTTCTGACCCAGGGCAGTGGACAAGATACAGGTATGACCTGTCATCCAGGAGCTGCCAAGATAAGAGGGTGGAGGGGAGTGGAGTGTATTAGGGATGGAATGGGTGGGGATGGTTTTTATGCCTTTGTTTTTTGGCTACCTCCCTTGTAAGGGGAAAAAGCCTTTGGTATATGTATGTGACTTCCACTTTACAAGGGAAAAGGGGACAAGTGTGAATGTAGTAGTTTCAGAGGGATTAGCTTGTTAAGTGTAGTTGGGAAGGCTTATGGGAGGATCTTGATTGAGAGGATTAGGAGAGGAACAGAGGGAGTAATTGGTGAGGAGCAGTGTGGATTTAGGACGGGTAGAGGTTGTGTAGATCAGATTTTTGTGGTAAGACATGTGTGAGAAAGCTATAGGAAAGGGGAAGGATGTTTTTTGGGCCTTTATGGACCTGGAAAAGGCTTACGACAGGGTAGACAGAAAGGCACTGTGGGAGGTTTTGCAGATATACAGGATAGGAGGAAAGCTTCTAGGAGCTGTCAAGAGTTTTTATGAGAGTAGTAGAGCTTGTGTCAGGATTAGAAATGGAGAGAGTGAGTGGTTCGAGGTAAAGGTGGGACTTTGTCAAGAATGTGTTATGTCGCCCTGGCTGTTCAACTTATACATGGATGGGGTAGTGCGAGAGGTAAATGCAAGGGTAGTGGGTCAGGGATTGGAGATTGTTAAAGAAAATGGAGAAGTGAGAGGTGAGCCAGCTGTTGTTTGCAGACGACACTGCGGTTGTGGCAGGATCGGAGGAATGATTGAGAAAGTTGGTGACAGAGTTTGGGAGAGTATGTGATAGAAGAAAGCTGAAGGTAAATGTGTGTAAAAGTAAGGTGATGAGATGTAGAAGGGGTGAAAGTGGCAGTAGTCTGTGGAAGTGAGCATTATGGGAGAGCAACTGGAGGAAATGGATAGTTTTAGATACTTGGGTGCAAATGTGGCAGGAAAAGGTGGAGGTAGAATGTAGATTGAGAGAAGTGAGTAAATGCCTTGGTGGATTAAAAAGTGTAATGAGGAATAGACATTTGGGAATGGATGCTAAGAGGAGACTGTATGAAGGAGTGATTGTGCCAACAGCACTGTATGGGGCAGAAACATGGAACATAAGAGAGAAGGAGTTTGAATGTGTTTGAGATGAGGTGTCTGAGAAGTATGATGGGGGTTACTAGGCTAGATAGAGTGAGAAGTGAGGAGGAGAACGGGGGTGGAAAGGGAGTTGGGAGATAGGGTTGATGAAAGAGTATTAGGATGGTTTTTTAACATGGAAAGAATGAGTGAAGAAAGACTAGTAAAAGAGGTATGGAAGGCAGATGTGGAGGGAGTGAACATGAAGGGGCATCCTAGGATGAGGTGGATGGATGGGGTGAAGGGGGCTTTGGGAAAGAGGGGAATGTCTGTTGAGGAAGGATGGGAGAGGACAGAAGACGGGTGAATGGAGAATGGTTGTATATGGATGATGTGATGCACGAGGTGTAATGGGGGGGGGGTGAGTTAGTATGTGTGAGCAAATTTTGATGCAGCCCGAAGGGATTTCTCCCCGTCTTCTCCTTTATGCATGGGACGGAGAGGGGGGGGGTCGCCGATTTAATGAAGCGGCCTTGCTGTGGATGTGCGACACTGCTTCTGATCCAGGGCAGTGGACAAGGTGCAGGGATGACCCGTCATCCAGGAGGTGCTAAGATGAGAGGGAGGGTGGAGGGGTGTGGAGTGTATTCAGGGATGGAATGGGTGGAATTATTTTTATGCCTTTTCCTTTTTGGCTACCTCCCTTGTAAGGGGGAAAATCCTTGGTATATGTATGTATGTATGTGACTTCAATGCAGTTGCTAGCACCGATAAAGCTGGTTATTAATTATGTATTAGCCCTCATGGTTCTGGAACCAGGAACATCAACAGTTCTTTCATGAACTTTGCAAAGTCCAGATGGATGATGATTGGTGGTCCAAGGTTCCAGAGACGAAAGCCATACCGATGGACATGGTATAGCAATGCAGGAGGAGTGGCCAAGGAGATTGATCACATACCTGTTAGCATTTGTTGGCAGATCCTACAGCACTGCAAGGTTGTTGTTGTTCCCTAGACTGTCTGAGCAGTCCCGCGTTGTGACCATAAGCCTATGATTGATATAAAAGAATTCAGCACTTCAGTACTGCAAGGTTTATTGAAGTGCTGAATTCTCTGGGATCTATCATAGACTTATGGTCACAACACTGTGTCTCAAATCTAGGAGAATCAAGAGACGTAACCCACCTGGTTTTTGTCTGGAGAAACTCGTGGATGATGTGCGTGTCTAGGAGTATGTGGTGGCAATCTCCAATTGGTTTGAAGTACTTGGCTCCCTTGAGGACCCTGATGAATTGTGGGACACTTGAAATTGAAACTCTGAAAGCTATCGAGGAGAGCACTCAAGCTTGAGGAGTGGTGTGGTGTCACGGGAGACACCAGAGAGTATAGTTAGACCGTGCTGCCAGAATGGCTAGAGACCTGGAGCAACACAAGACTCAGAAGCGTTGGACTAAAGATCTCGTGAGGATGGATATGGAGAATTACGTCAGGGTAATTGCTGAGGGTGTCGAGAGCTATTTTAATGCAAATGATTTCAGGTCAGCTTACCGAGCCCTGAAGAAACTATGCTCCAAATCTGTGACCCAGAGAAGCACAATGGGAACAACTGATGGCGATCTAGTGTCAGGTGTGGAGGGCTGTAGCCCCTTTGCCAAGTACTTTGAGCAGTTACTCATGGGTGATCCTCCAAGTGGACAGCTTCCCCCCAGTGGTGTTCGAATGGAGGTTCCTGATCCACCAATAGACGAATATCCACCTTCTCTGACAGAAGTCAATGTGTGTGCAAGTTGAAGGGTAGAAAGGTAACTAGCATCTGCAATATTGGCGAGGAGTTGCTGAAAGCTGGAAGTGAGGCTATGATCAGCAGGTCGCATGTGGTATTGTCCGCTGTCTGGTGGTCCAATACCAGTCCCACTGACTGGAAAAAGGGTCTGGTCGTCCCGATCTGGGAGAGGAAAGGGGACCGGCAGGACTGTAATAATTACCGCGACATTACACTGCTCACTGTGTCCGGTAAGATACTTGTCCATCTGTTGCTGTCACGTGTTCGTCCACATCTAAAGTTTCAGAGGCCTGAACAGTCTGGGTTCACGCCAGGTAAGTCAACAAGTGATTGGATCTTACCGCTTCGTATTCTTGTGGAGCGCCGACGTGAGTTTCAACAGGAATTTCTTGCAGCTTCTGTAGATCTCGAGAAGGCGTTTGACTCGGTGCATCATGGATTGTTCTGGAATCTGCGGATCCATAGGATTCCTGTAAAGATTGTTGACTTGATATCTGGCTTACACTCTGGGATAGAGAGAGCTGTAAAGTATGGCTGAGGAGTGTCCAGCTTCTTAGCTGTTAATACAGAAGTGAGGCAAGGGTGTGTCCTCGCCCCAACACTTTTCAACACCTGCATAGACTGGATATTGGAAAGAGTTGTCGATCAATGTCGTTGCAGAGCATCTATTGGCAACACCAAGGTCACTGACCTTGTTGGCTGATGATGCTGTCCTTCTTGCGGAGTCGCTGGAGGTCTTGGTTGCAGCCTTCAAGTCACTGCACAGGGAGGCGAGACCGCTTGGACTTGAGGTCTTCTGGACAGAGACCAAGGTTCAGGAGTTTGTGGGCTTCCTAAATGACACAGTTCAGTCTGTCCATGCATGAGGCGAGGGGATTGATGTCTTTGAAAGCTTTACATATATTGGTAGTGTAGGTCATAACAGTGGTGGGTCATGTCAGGAAGCGCTTCGAAGGATTGGTGTTATAGACTCTCAAACAGAGTTTTAGGGAAGTTGTCTTTACCTCTCCTCAACTCTATTCTTAGGCCGTCTCAAGACCCTTTGACTCCTGAAGCCCCAAGGGAATAGCCCGTGGGCTCGGCCGTGTGAGTCACGTGCCGCCCAGGCTGCGTGAGTCGCACAATGATTCTTTGAGGAAACGCACTTGCAGTTCATCAGCCTAAGAACGGACCAGCGTCGGCACCAGAGATGACTAACGTGCTTCTCGGCCGGCCGGCTGCGTCGGGACGGACGATAGTTCTTTAAGAAACGCACGTGTAGTGCCAGTCCCATACCTTTCATCTTGGTGACTTTGCGATTTGAGGACGTTGTGCGTCCGACTTCCCAGGCATCGACTTTGACCTCGCGCCAATTAAGGGCACAGGTGACCTGACCTAGCTGGACGAAATCACCGAAGATTCAGATCGCCATGGAGCATCACGCCGCGAGCCTAGCTCGCTGTCTCCGTCGCACTCTCCTCCCCCGCAAGCAGACCACTTTGGGACACGACTTGAAACGCACAGTCGTCACCTTCCTCACCGTCTCCCCTCTTTTCTCGCACTTAGAGCGAGCCATGTTACCTTTGGCGCCCAACTTTAACTTAAAAACTCTTTTTCACTGTCTGTGTTTGTCCTCACATTTGGCGCCCAACGTGGGGCCAGGACTATTACTTGCGTATAGGTTGCGCGGTTACCACCAGGAAATGTTAGTTAATCTGTTGCTGCAGTTGTGTGAACATTTGTCCTGGAGAATTTGACGTGGAATCGTGCGTCGTGTGTGTGTATTCACTTGGTCTTGGTCTTTGGATCACGTGTTGGACTCGTGATCGACAGCTATTTCCCTCCTGGAAGAGAGCTCAGAGCTCGTAGGTCCGATCTATGGGTAATGCTATGACCTTGCACACACACACACACACACCCAACTCTCCGCCCACGAGAGTCAGAGTAACGACCCGAGGCACAGCGATACCGAAATAATTTCGGCCCTGGGCAGGATTCGAACTGGGTACTGGGAGCACTTCTACTTCCCAGTTCAGCGCTCTACCAACCGTGTATATGTATACATGTCTTTATACATATGTAGCTTCTTGTGAACTCTGCCCAAATTATTTATCTGCACCTTGTACCTGTGTGAATTGTGGATGCACGTCTTTATATATCTGATTCTTATATCTATATAAATTGTAAACATTGGCCCTTTTCTGTGAAAATTTTTGTAAATGGTTTAATGCATGTATATAAGCTATTAGGGGAGAGCATTTTATAAGCTATTGCTTCCGCTCTCTCCTTTCAATAAATTAATATTTAAATGTATGTACATATGTACATCTTCAACATGAAAATGTAATGTGTGATATTTTGTTGAATAAACTGTTAAATTTAAATAAATAAATAAAAAATACTTGACACAGAGTATGTGGAGTTGTCATTATGTATGCAGTAGGACTGAGATTCACGCTGTACGTTTGAGAGACATGGACAACGAAAGCTGGCTTGAAGAAGAGGCGTCTCATGGTCTTTGGTATCAAATGCATTCGGAGAATCATGGGGTATCATCAATTCACTAAATTCAGTACAGAGAAGAATGACCAAAATGATACATGGACTCAGAAATTTGCCTTACGAAGAGAGGCTTAGGCACCTTAACCTACACTCTCTGGAAAGACGCAGAGTGCGGGGGTGATCTATAGAGGTGTTCAAGTGGATCAAAAGCTTTAACAAGGGTGCTGCAAACAAGGTCATCCTATTAAAACAACAGGGCAGGACTCGCAGTAATGTATTTAAACTGGACAAATTTAGATTCAAGAAGGAAATAGGCAAGAATTGGTTTACTAATAGGGTGGTCAACGAATGGAATAGACTTAGTAACATGTAGTAAGCGCTGAAACTATCAGTTGTTTTAAGAAACGGTTAGACAACTATATGGATGGGGATGACAGGTGGTGATGGATATGGAACTGCCTTGTGTAGGCCTTATGGTCTCTTGCAGTCTCATTCATTCTTATGTTCTTATGTATCGTTGAAATGACTTCGTTATCAAACCAGAGATTGTGTTGAGGTTCAGTCTAAGCCATTTACCGTCAGCAGAATTCGTGAACGTCAGCACCGGGTATATACGGGCATTACGTGTCCCTGAAGGTGACCCCGCTTACAGGATCGTCTCCGAAAGAGACACGTCCCTCGATGGAGGAGGAGACGAAGGGGACGACGTCCACCGAATTCACGGAAGTAGAAAGTGGATCGAAGCTGTCGACTTGTTTGAAGTGGGATGGGAGGGTGTCTGCATGGAAGCTTGCCCGGAACAGAGAGACTGGGTGATGCACTGAATTGATAATTTATCTTGTTTTAATTTCTACTTTAGTTATTTATTTATATGTGTATTATTTATTAATTCCATTTATTCTAGACTCTGGGCTCCCATCACCTCTGAGGTAGTGCACGTATGTTTGGGTCAGTAAAGTCAGTATGAGTAGCATGGCACATTAGGCCAGTGTAGATAAGCACAGAATAAGTTCCAACTGCGAAAATCTTTTTTCATGTGATTTTGTATTGAACCTGAGAGGTTGAACTGTTAATTTTCAAATTAGGTTGTTGAAAACTTGTGTCTACACATTATTATTATTATCATTATTATTATTATTATTATTATTATTATCATCATTATTATAATTATTATTATTACACCTTACATAGCTGTTGCTACTTTCCCTATATATATATACGCTGTCGTCAGGTGATTTTATTCATCTCCTTGGAGGTCATACCTGGTGGTCCTTTTTATTGTTAGTTTTGGTGTCGGCACGTCGATTTTATTCATATTTGTGGTTCTCCGGATTAGTAGAAAACCGGTTTTTGTTCATACCGGTCCCTAATCGCTTATGTTATGAAAACACCGTCATCATCATCATCATCATCATCATCATCATCATCATCATCATCATCATCATCACACAGTCATCATCATCATCATCATCATTATCATAATTACAGTCCTTATTTGGCCATCGTCAGCACTGTCGTTGTCATCATCATCATAATCATTATCAACCTGATGAAGACACGAGTGGAGCAGTTCGTGTCAAGCAAATTTGAAATCTAGAACATTTTATCACAAGACTCAAATTCATGTAGAATTAGATCATAGAATTAGTTTATAGAATAGATAATGCAGAATGAGTTCATAGAATAATAGAACATAATTTTGTAATTGTTTCCAATGCATATATTTTCTTAAAAAGAAAAAACTAACGTTATAATATAATAGTGAATTCGTTAATGCTGTGTTGGTCATTGACGTCATAACGTCGCTATTCCCTTGTGTTGTTATTTTATATATATATATATATATATATATTATATATATATATATATATATATATATATATATATATATATATATATAACCAGATACCCCGGTATCTACTAGATATTATTATTATTATTATTATTATTATTATCATTATTATTATTATTATTATTATTATTATTATTATTATTATTATTAGTTATTATTAAAGGTGATGAGATGCACACAAGGGGTGAAAGTGGCAGTAGACTGGAAGTGAGCATTAAGGGAGAGCGACTGGGGGAAGTGGATAGTTTTAGATACTTGGGTGCAAATGTGGCAGGAAAAGGTGGAATGAAGGTGGAGGTAGAATGTAGAATGAGAGAAGCGAGTAAATACCTTGGTGGATTGAAGAGTGTAATGAGGAATAGACATTTGGGAATGGATGCTAAGAGGAGACTGTATGAAGGAGTGATTGTGCCAACAGAACTGTATGGGGCAGAAACATGGAACATAAGAGAAGAAGAGAGAAGGAGTTTGAATGTGTTTGAGATTAGGTGTCTGAGAAGTATGATGGGGGTTACTAGGCTAGATAGAGTGAGAAATGAGGAGGTGAGGAGGAGAACGGGGGTGGAAAGGGAGTTGGGAGATAGGGTTGATGAAAGAGTATTAGGATGGTTTTTTAACATGGAAAGAATGAGTGAAGAAAGACTAGTAAAAGAGGTATGGAAGGCAGATGTGGAGGGAGTGAACATGAAGGGACGTCCTAGGATGAGGTGGATGGATGGGGTGAAGGGGGCTTTGGGAAAGAGGGGAATGTCTGTTGAGGAAGGATGGGAGAGGACAGAAGACAGGGGTGAATGGAGAATGGTTGTATATGGATGATGTGATGTATGAGGTGGAATGGGAGGGGGGAGGGGGAAGGTAGTATGTGTGAGTAAAATTTGACGCAGGTCGAAGGGATTTCTCCCCGTCTTCTCCTTTTATACATGGGGGGACGGAGAGGGGGGTCGCCAATTTAATGAAGCGGCCTTCCTGTGGATGTGCTGTGTCTTGCAACACTGCTTCTGACCCAGGGCAGTGGACAAGGTGCAGGGATGACCCGTCATCCAGGAGGTGCTAGGATGTGATAGAGGGTGGAGGGGTGTGGAGTGTATTCAGGGATGGAATGGGTGGGAATGATTTTATGCCTTTTCCTTTTTGGCTACCTCCCTTGTAAGGGGGAAAAAGCCTTGGTATACAGGTATGTATGTATTATTATTATTATTATTGTTATTATTATTATTATTATTACTACTATTATTATAGTTGTTTTGTATTATTTATCAGTATTATTATTACTATTTTATTCTGTTTACTTGTTTATTTATTTCTTTATTTGTTGTATTATTATTATTTTCCTAACATATACTCTGGCCTCATGAATGATGATCTACGTCGATCAGCAAAAGGCAGGTGAGTCAAACACGGCAATCTTTGAGCAACAGAAACACATCAACACACGTCAATAGAGAATGACATGGCTGACAAGTCGTGCTTCAGCACGGACCAAATGGCCAGCCTGGTTTTAACATTGCAACACCGCTGCGTGCACCTAAACTCAGTTCGCCTCCCCACGTTTAGTCAACGAGATTTGTTTTTATTTTTTATATTTTATATTGCAAGTTATTTCATTTGATCTGCTGGTTTGAAATTACACTCGACACTTTTCAGGAATCACGTTTAGGACATCGACAAAAGAAAATGGCTCTTGTGGGTGAGTGTTGGAATTTTGTATTTTTTTCTGTTTTGTTTTTTAATGTGTTTTGTAACACACATATACACACGCGCGCGCACACACACACATAACCACACACACATACACGCGCGCGCACACGTACACACACACACACACACACACACACACACACACACACTTTCAACGAATGGACGGCTTGAAGAACGTTCTGAAGAAAAGTGCAAATTGTGGATCCCAACGCAAAGAGAAGTGCCTTTTTGTATTTGCAGGGTGGGGGGAAATTGCTCGTGGGGTAGTGGGAAAGTAAGGAAAGAGGAGAAGGGGAGGGATTGCTGGGAAAATGGAAGGTAATGAGGAAGTAGAGGACTTGGTCCAAATAGACCGCCGTAAAGTAAACAAACGACCACAAGACGAGCTGGAAGACGACGGAATGTCTAATAAGAATGTAAAGATTAGAAGTATAGATAGGAGCAATGCAGTAGAAAGTGATGAGAATATTTTCAAGGGATTTAAAGAGAGTGAGGGGGACACAAACCCCCCCCCCCCGACTGACAAGACTAGAGAAGAAGGTTGATAAGGTGATCGAGGACTTGGAGAGTAGGTTAGGTCATATGAACACCATTTTACAAAGGGTTGAAAGATTGGAAGAACTGGAAAAGGCGAATAAAAACTTAACTGATGAAATAGAAGACCTAAAAAGACAGTTAAGAGAGGTAAAGGTGGAGAATGAGGAATTGAAGAAGAATAGTAAAGAAAACAGAGAAACGATAGCTAAAGAAAGTAAAAATTGGAAGAAAACCCAAGAAGGAAATAAGGTTTCATTCACTGACATGGTCAAACAGCAATTGAAAGAACATACTGAAGACTCAGTTATTAAAGTGATGAGACAAAAGGAGAATATAGTAAGGGATTTAGCAGACAAGAAGAAATGTATAATTATATTAGGAATGGAAGAGAAACACAACACAGATAGAACCACAAGAATCAAAGAGGAAAATGAAAAAGTAAGCCAATTACTAGAATCAGTTCAGGAAGATGAACCAGAAATTATGAAACAAATCGAAGAGAAATTTAGACTCGGAAAGTATAGCACAGACAAGACCAGACCAATTAAGATTAAATTCAAGTCACAAACAACGGCAGAGAATATCTTATCCAAAACAGGGAAACTAGCAACAAGTGAACAATACAAAAAGATATGGATAAAAAGAGAAATGAATAAAGAGGAAAGAGAGGAAGAAAAGCAGAAAAGACTGGAAGCTAAGGCAAAAAACGAGAACAGAACGGAGTCAGAGAAAGAGAGATTCTATTGGAGAGTAGTGAACATGAAACTAAGGAAGTTCGACATACAAAAGAAAAACATAAGGGAAACAGAGAACACAATGGAAGTGGCAGAAAACTAAGAGTGTCTTACACAAATATAGATGGATTAATAACAGGATTGAATGAGCTGAATGATTATTTGAAAGAAAAAGAACCGGACATAATGGGAATTGTAGAAACAAAATTAAAAGGTCCACTACCACCCAACAGTGTAGGACATGATGCATACAATTATTGGATTAGAAACAGAGAGAAAAAGCAAGGGGGTGGAGTTATGTTCCTGACTAAGAAGGATATAAACGTGAAAGGTGTCATATATGGAAAGAATACAGTAGAGATGATTATGATAGAAGTGGAAGACAGAGATAAGAAGAGCAGAAAATTTGTGATCAATTATGTGCCTCCGAAAACAGACTCATGGGAGGAGAGTGAATATAAAAGTATGTTAGAGGACACAAAGATAGCATTAACTAAAATAATGGAAGACGGAGGAAGAATAGTTATGATGGGCGACTTTAATTGCAAAGAAATCTGCTGGGAAGAAATGACAGTAAAGAGTGGTGATGACTCATGGGGAAATGCTTCTACTTGAGATGATTACTGACCATTCAATGACACAATGGATACAAGAGAACACTAGGTATAGAAATGAAGAAGAACCATCGAGGCTAGACTTAATAATTACATCTGAACCTAGAATAGTGGACAAGATTGAATATAAAACACCAATAGGTAAAAGTGACCACATATTGATTGAACTGGAACTTAATGAAGAAAAATATATGAAAAGAAATGAACAATATAGAAAAGGAAGAATGATGTATGAAAAAACAAACTTTGATAAAATAAGAGAATTCTTCCAACAAGAAAACTGGGAAGAAATATACAAAGAAGAAACATCAGTGGAAGAGAAATGGAATATGTTGACAAAAATTTACAAAAAAGGAGTGGAAAAGTATGTCCCAAGACAAAAACAAGAAAAAGAATATGTAAAATGCTGGTACAACAAAAGTTGTAGGGAGTTAAAAGACAAAAGAGACAAAGCCTGGACCAGATGGAAAAAAGACAGAAGACCTGAAAAATGGAAAATATATACTGGTTATAGAAATGAATATGTACAAAAGTGCAGAGAGGAAAAAAGAAAATATGAAAAAGATGTTATAGAAAAGTGTAAAGATCAACCAAAACTATTCTACAGATTTGTAAACAATAAACTGAAAAACAAACAAGACTTGGAGAAATTAAGACAAGGAGGAGTTGAATACACTGAGGAAATGGAAATGGCAGAAATTATGAACAAACATTTTAAATCAGTGTTTACAAGGGAAAATATACAACCTGAAGAGATTGAGTGGAAAGAAAAAGTCCCCCCTATGGAAGAAATAGAAGTAACAAAGAATGAAATATTGACACACTTGGGTAATTTTGATGTCAGAAAATCGCATGGACCAGATGAAATAGCAAACTGGATTCTGAAAGAATGCAGGAATGAACTGGCAGACAAAATACATAGCATAATAAGCAGTTCCTTAAAAGAAGGAAAAGTTCCAGAAGATTGGAAAAAAGCAAATATAGTACCTATATATAAAGGAGGAAATAAAGAAGAACCTACCAACTATAGACCAGTCTCTCTAACAAGTACAATAGCAAAAATTTGTGAAAGAATTATCAAAAGTAGATGGGTAAAATACTTGGAAAAAAACAACGTACTAAATCCAAGGCAATTTGGATTCAGACAAGGACGATCATGCGTCACCAATTTAATATGTTTCTATTCAAGGCTAATAGATATAATACAAGAAAGAGATGGATGGGCTGATTGTGCATTTCTTGACCTAAAAAAAGCTTTTGACAAAGTACCACATAAGAAGTTGCTTAAGAAATTAGAATATGAAGGAGGAATACAAGGTAAATTGCTAAATTGGATGGAAGACTTTTTGCAAGAAAGAAAAATGAGAGTAGTGATAAGAGATCAGCACTCAAAATGGAATGAAGTAATAAGCGGTGTCCCGCAGGGAACAGTTCTGGCCCCAATAATGTTTGCTATATATATTAATGATATGGATGAAGGAATTGAAAGCTATATGAGCTTCTTTGCAGATGATGCAAAACTACTGAAAAGAGTGAAAACTGAAGAAGATTGTGAATCACTACAGAGAGATCTAAATAAAGTACAAGAATGGAGTAGGAAGTGGGAGATGGAGTTCAATACAAAAAAGTGTAGTATAATGGAATTTGGAAAAAGCAAAAACAGAATAACAGGATCATATAATTTGGGAGAAGAAGGAATAAAAAAAGTAGAAAATGAGAAGGACCTGGGAGTCATTGTTATGAAGAATATGTCACCTGAAAAAACATATAAATAAGATTTTTGGAGAAACTTATAATTTAATAAGAACAATCAAAGTGGCATTTACATACCTGGATGAAGAAATGGTGAGGAAAATCCTAATCACCCTGATAAGACCAAGATTAGAATATGCAGCAACAATATGGTCACCAAGTACAAAAAAATGTATAAAAAATCTTGAAAGAATACAAAGAGCAATTACAAAACTGGCACCAACACTCTCAAAACTATCATATGAAGAGAGACTACAAAAACTTGGACTACAGACACTAGAGCAAAGAAGAGAGAGAGGAGATTTGATAGCTATTTACAGAATCATGAAAGGCATAGAAATTACTGATAGAGAGAATCTGATAAAATGGGATGACAGAAATACAAGAGGACACGGAAAGAAAATAAAAAAAGACAGCTATAGAAGAGATTTGAAAAAGAACAGCTTTCCACACAGAGTAATAGAAAGTTGGAACAAGTTAGATGAGAAAGTGGTGTGTGCAAAAACAATACATGAATTTAAAAATTGTTTAGATAAAATGAGAAATGAAGACGGGACCCCACGAGCATAGCTCCCCTTCCCGTAATATACAACTAGGTAAATACAACTAGGTAAATACACACACACACACACACACACACACACACACACACACGTATATATATATATATATATATATAAATATATATATATATATATATATATATATATATTGAGACATTCTGACAGGTTGACGTAAGTCCGGGATGTGCAACCTTTTTTGTCCCAAAGGTCCACTAGTCACGCCTCTGTTGGTATGAAGGGCCTCATAACCTTGCTATTTCATGTTGTTTACTACGATCGAAGACATATTATGTGAGATTATACTGATAAAGATAGATAATTAGTTTGTTACTGGTAATCACAAATCAACAACAACAAATGAAATCACAATAGAGACTGGTAAGGCAGCGGTACTGACAGGCGGGAACACACGTACCATATTAGTACGTGAATCATACATGTCAGACTCATAGACAGACAGCCAAGGATCACTCAATCTAATAATTAAGAATTTCAAGTAATATGTTATTTTCTGTTCTAATATAATTAAAATCTGTACCTTAGTGAACGAAATAGAAAAAAAATATGGTGAAATTGGTACACAAGAATATGAATTTAGTCAAACTTTAGGTGGGCTATAGTTCGTAACACTCTCTCTCTCTCTCTGAGGGCCACACTATAGTTTATTTATTTTTAAGAGAAAGGGCCGCACAGGGCTGACGTAAGCGGAGTATGAAACACAGGAGTCTTAGTCTTGAGTTTATTCCTGACTAGTTTCGCAGATAGGCTTTCAAAAAGCATACCTGCGAAACTTTGAAAAATCATACCTGCGAAACTAGTCAAGAATAAACTCAAGACTAAGACTCCTGTTTCCTACTCCACTTACGTATATATATATATATATATATATATATATACATATATATATATATATATATATATACATATATATATATATATATATATATATATATGTGTGTGTGTGTGTGTGTGTATATATATATGTATATATATATATATATATATATATATATATATACATATAAATATACATATACGCACACACGCGCGCGCACACACACACACACACACACACACACACACAAAGTTTGCTACTTTTAATGTAGTAGTATTTCTATATATGTAGAGTAGCACAAAATGTGTGCAATTATATTACCTGTGCTCTTGAGGGAAAGAAGTGAAATATTTTAAAAGTTATTTTGTAATAAATTTATATACAACAATCGACCATAAACAAATACTCAGGGACACAAACAGTAATGATAATAACAACAATAGTGATAGCAGTAACAATGAATAATAATGAAATAATAACAGTAATAATGATAGTAATAATAATCCATCATCTGGAAAATGGTTGTCATCAGTTTAAAATGTAAAGAAAAAAAATCCCATCGCAAGCCTAGTCTAGTCCCCCTTGCGTGTTCGCAAAACGTTCAAACTGATAATAATCTTTCAGATAACACAGCTGATGATGATAACACAAACCAATGGATCTGGCAAACATTTCAAAGATTGGGTATATATTTTTTGGACACCCTGTATGTATACAAACTATATTTGATTAATATCCAAATATTTGTACTGTTTAGATATCCACTAGTCACATTACAAAGTTCTATATAAAACCCATAGAAAAACATACACATTCACACACACACACATTTGTCATTATATTTTCCGAGAATTTCTTAAATACGAAAACTCATTAAAACCATGACAAAATTTATAAAATGTATCACAATTGATCGACAAAATTTGTAAATATAGGAACATCATGAGAGGCTTTCTGCCTGTAAATCTAAGACGCAGAGTTTACAACAGTGTATGGTCCCAGCTATGATCTACGGATGACTTGGAAATTGACGAAGGCGGTGGGAACAGAATCAGTGGTTGGATTCAGCCGGTTCTAACCGGTTCATACGAACCTGTTCTTGGAATTTCATGAGTTCTGCGAACCGGTTATTGAACATTGTCTTATACAGGGTATAGTACAGCCTAGGTGATATCTGTTTGCCTAGTGAAAGAACCTGTTGTTAAGACTTTTGAACCCCAACACGGGACAAAACTAATTAGGACATAGAAACGGAGAAATATTATGTACAGTAGTTTTACCAGCGTTTCTATCCTTGTGGACAATCTCCTGGAAGACAAGACGAGAGGGAAACCTGGGTAAAACAGCAGACTGATGCGAAAAGATATTGTGAAAACGAATTTTAAAAAATGACACAGGAAATAAGAATGGGAGATGGAGCAAGTGTGTTACTGACTGGACGCCGCGAGATAAAAAGCGTGGAAGACAGAGACCAGACAGAAGGTGGAGAGACGTGACAGAGA
The DNA here is from genome assembly GCF_046742065.1 of Oratosquilla oratoria. Taxonomy (NCBI): domain Eukaryota; kingdom Metazoa; phylum Arthropoda; class Malacostraca; order Stomatopoda; family Squillidae; genus Oratosquilla; species Oratosquilla oratoria. The sequence continues at coordinate 17,309,734 of NC_134791.1, read as the reverse complement.
AGTTTGCAGGAGTGGCGTGGCAGTGGTTATACCAGTCGAGTGACTCGTGGAAGGGGTTCTTAGAGGCCTTTGTCCAGCAGTGGACTAAGTGTGCATATATATATATATATATATATATATATATATATATATATATATATATATGTATATATATATATATATATATATATATATATATATATATATATCACACAATTTTGATTCCAAGCCATCATCGTCGAGGAACTCGAGGAGGCATACATGCAGGAATTGGTACATGGTCAAGCTAAGGACTCGAACCCCTGCTATGTCAGCCTTCAATTGCTAGATGTACGTAGGGCGCGTCAGCACGATTTTGTCAGGGGCTCCTCCGCTGCTGACTTGGGCGTTTGGCTCCTGGCGATCTTCCTGAGGAAGGGGCTGTAGAGGAGGTGGAGGGGCTGGAGCCACCCGAGAAGCAGGAGGATCATCATCGTGCTCTGGGCCTGTGGGAAGATCAGGAATAAGACTCAGAGACTCTGTTTTTGGACAGAATAAAAAAAAAAAAAAAAAAAAAAAAAAAAAAAAAATCAGGGTCAAAAAATTAAAATCAGGGTCCCATTCCTAAATAAAAAAGAAAAAATGAAAATCAGGGTCCCATTCCTAAAAAAAAAAAATCCTCAATGAAAATCAAGGTCTCATTCCTAAAAAAAAAAAAAAAAAAGTCCTCAGTGAAAATCAGGGTCTCGTTCCTTATAATAAAAATAATAGTGATAATAATAATAATAATAATAATAATAATAATAATAATAATAATAATAATGATAGAATGTGGTTCTTGTGTGTGACGTCACTTGGAGTGAGAGAAAACGACATGGAAATTAGAAATTGAATCCCAATGAATTGATGTCATTAGTGGCCATTTCGGTCCTAGCTGTAACATTCTAGATCAAAGACTGTGATGGAGAAATTAATGTATAACCAGACATTTCAGTCTTGTTCTTCTGTCGCCAGACGATTTTATTCAGCAAAGAGCTGGACCTTGTGACTAAGAAGGTATATGTTATTTTATTATTTATCCGTTTGCCCTTTATAGATTTTATTCTGGCTAACTCCAGACTTTTTCTGGAATGGGGGCCCTGGTTTTTTTTTTTTTTTTTTTCCTTAAGGAATTGGACCCTGGTTTTCATTGGGGATTTTTTTTTTTTTTTTTTTTTTTTAGGAATGGGACTTGATTTTTTTTTTTTTTTTTTTTTTTTTTTTTTTGGGGGGGGGACCTTTTTGGAATGGGAGGCCGTTTGTCGCTCACCGTGATGTAGCTGTGTTGTGCCCAGATGAAGTGCGGGTACTGGATCATCGTCAGGAGGGAGATGATTGTGCCGTAGATCCCGATCAGGCGGTTGAAGTGGGAGGCAGGGAACCTGGACACAAATAAATAATAGATAAATAATAATGATAATAAAAGATAATAATAATAATAATAATAATAATAATAATAATAGTAATAATAATAATAATAACAGTAATAATAATAATGACAACAATAATAATAATAATAATAATGATAATAATAATAATAATAATAATAATAATAATGATAATTAATAATAATAATAATAATAATAATTAATAATAATAATAGAAATTATAATGATAATAAAAATGATAATAATAATAATAATGATAATAGAAATTATAATAATAATGATGGTAATAGAAATAATAATAATGTTTTGTTTCATTTACGTCTCAGTTGATCTGATTTTCTTGTGTTTTTGTTTGTGTTGTAGGAAGTTTATATGTACTTGTGTATACATGTATGTATGCATGTAGGTTTGTGTACATGCATGTATGTAGGAATATGTGCATATATGTTGGCATGTGTGCTTGTATGTATGTATAAATGTAGGTATATGTGCTCGTATGTATGTAGACATGTGTGCATATATGTTGCTTTGTATGCTTCTAAGTATGTATGTGTATATGTAGGTATATTTACACGCACGTAGGTATGTGTACATGTGTGTATCTGGCCGAAAGGACGAGGGGATAGGTGGGCAACCTTTATAAGCACGCGTGCCAAAATCGGCCAGTTTTTTACGTTCCAACCGAAATAACTGAAACTATATTATTATTTATTATCTTGTAAGTATTGGGGGAAGTTTTTAAAAAATGTGGAGGTAAGATCAAAGAATATTGTAATTCATGTCATATTAAATGAATATAAAGCTTAATGGAGTAATTTTTACTTAAAGAGTGTTCTTGCCATTATGTGCAGTTCTAGCTACCACATAAAGCCACACAACTCAGGCTCGATTTTTAACAAAAGCCAAAAAGTAGAGATTAATTCCTAATTTCACACATTTTTAATGTAAAATTACGTTCACGATAAATAGCTGAGCTGCAGGTTACACCAACTTAAAAAAAAAAAAAAAAAAAAAAAAAAAAATATATATATATATATATATATATATATATATAATGTGGTCACTGACAACGAGATAATCACTCCGGATAGCTAGAGCATTTTGTGGAGATGTACTATACGAAAGCGCTCTGCATTTGTATTTTTAGATTAAAGTTTGAACCCTCGTGTAGCTGAACGTAGATTTTGCTCTTTCATTATTTACGAAATATGAAATAATATAAATGCAACAACTAAACAGTACACAAAATCAGTGTAATCATAAACTTTTACCAAAGCTGTCGTATGCAGAACTTCAAAGGTACTGTTTATATATATATATATATATATATATTATATATATATATATATATATATATATATATATATACATATATATATATTATAATATATATATTAAATATATATATATAACTTATATATATATATATATAATATATATATATATAATGTGTGTGTGTAATCGACCAAACCATATTCTCTTGAAGTTGACGATTGATCTCTTTCGTAATTTCCCAAGTTGAGCCCGGGCCCTGCGCGCCGGAGACAAGTCGTTGGCGTGCCAGTGGGAGACGGTTCGAATCCCGCAATTTTTTTTTTTTTTTTTTTTTTTTTTTTTAATTCCGAGTACCTCCGTACCTGATTCTGACGAAGGCGTTGCCGACGGCGACGACGGAGGGCCTCGTGAGCGTCAGGCAGGTGATGGCCACGTAGAGGGCTGCCGGGTGCTTGAAGAAGAGGCAGCTGTGGAGGACCGTCACCAGCAGGGACACCGTCAGGAGAGGAATCATCGGACTTCGGAGCTCGGCCACGCGACGCTCCACTTCGCTGCAGTCTGCGTCAGCAGAGAGAGAGAGAGAGAGAGAGAGAGAGAGAGAAAGTTATCCTCTGGAGTAAGATTAATAGGTGGCATGTGTGCGTATGTAAACACATAAACATACATATATATATATATTATATATATATATATATATATATATATTATATATATATATTATATATATATATATATATATATTATGTATAGACAAACACACACACACACATATATATATATATAATATATATATATATATATATATATAATATATATATATATATATATATATATATATATATATATGAGTGGAAGGTGGTAAGGAGACACATGATAAGGCCGGAGTGATGTATTTCTTCTAGCGTTTCGACGGATACCTTCCTCAGAGGGACTATAGACAAACAGATTTTATGGACAGCAAATACTCAAGTACTGGCTCATCTTGCCGGACGTCTGGGAAAGGAGCCTCCTGATTGGCGGCCGTCTGGGAAAGGAGCCTTCTGATTGGCGGCCGGTTGCTTGCGATCTTTTGCGAGTTAGCGCGGCCAAGGTCAATCTAACTCGCAAAACATCGCGAGCAACCGGCCGCCAATCAGCGGGCTCCTTTCCCAACTGTCCGCCAATCAGCGGGCTCCTTTCCCAACCGTCCGCCAATCAGCCGGCTCCTTTCCCAACCGTCCGCCAATCAGCGGGCTCCTTTCCCAACCGTCCGCCAATCAGCGGGCTCCTTTCCCAACCGTCCGCCAATCAGCGCGCTCCTTTCCCAACCGTCCGCCAATCAGCGCGCTCCTTTCCCAACCGTCCGCCAATAAGCGGGCTCCTTTCCCAACCGTCCGCCAATCAGCGCGCTCCTTTCCCAGACGGCCGGCAAGATAAGCCAGTACTGTGGTATTGTCCATAAAATCTGTCTGTCTGTGGTCTCTGAGGAAGATATTCGTCGAAACGTTAGAGGAAATATATCACTCCTGACCTGTATCTCCTTGCCACCTTCCACTTATATATATATATATATATATATATATATATATATATATATATATATATATTATATATATATATATATATATATATATATATATATATATATATATATATATATATATATGGTAGAAATAATGATAATAGTAATAATAAAGATAATTATGATAAGATATGGCTTGTTTGAGTAGTACATAGCGTCTTTGAGCTCCAATCAGGGCATACAAAGTTTAATCTGTAGGCTGTTACTGTCCCACCTGAACAGGATGTGTGTGTGTGTGTGTGTGTGTGTGTGTGTGTGTGTGAGAGAGAGAGAGAGAGAGAGAGAGAGAGAGAGGACGAAGGCCCCCAACTGACCTTTGGGCACCCTTTTGGCCATGAAGTCCATGAGAAGGCCCGGGAAGGGCGAGATGAGGGGCGTCAGGAAGGCCGCCAGGCTGAACAAGGACGAGAAGAATCCGGCTGAAACAGATAAACAATCAATCCATCCATCCATCCATCCATCCATTTGGACAAGGATGTCAAGTAATTGAATTCAGTCCAAATACATAAAATACATAAAAAGGATGACATTCATGCACTGGCTAACGTGACGTCATCAGATGTCAAGTAATTGAATTCAGTCCAAATATATAAAATACACAAAAAAAAAAAAAAAAATGTAACCGAAGTCGTTTTTACTTGAACGAACGCGCAAGAATCGACGGTAATTTCCCTCAGTGTGAACCTGCCGTCGTACCTTCTTCGACGCTGTCGGCGATGTCGCTGACCCAGGAGTTGAAGAAAGTGGCGAAGAGGACAATGCAGTAGAGATTGATGAAGAACCAGTAGAGATGGAGCGTGGACGAGAGCGAGAATAGACTCGGCTTCACCGGATCGTCGTTGTCGCCGTCGTCGTCATCTTCGTCGTCTTCGTCGTCCACCATCTTGACTTTGACATCTGAGAAAATAGATAAATAAATAAATAGAATAAAATGAAATTATAATAATAGTATTAGTAATAACTGTAGTAGTAGTAGTAGTAGTAGTAGTAGTAGTAGTAGTAGTAGTAGTAGTAATAATAATAAAAATAATAATAATAATAATAATAATAATAATAATAATAATAATAATTAGTAAAAGAAGAAGACGACGACTAGTAACAATGATAATAATAATAATTAGTAGAAGAAGACGACGACGACTAGTAACAATAATAATAATAATAACAATGATAACAGTCATAATGATAATAATAATGATAATAATATTAATATAGATTATAATGATTATAGTACTATTAATGATGGTATTAATAATAGTAATATATCAATAATGATAATAATGGTAATGATAATGATAAAAAAACTGCAGCGCATAGACCCAGTCGCCATTATTTCTGCAACATAGTCAAGAATTGCCCCCTCCCCCTAAAATTGCCCTCGGGGGGGCATATGTCCCCCATGACTCCCCCCAATGTGAGGGGGGTTGTCGACTACCCCCCCTTCCCCCCCGGAAAGCCTCAGCAGCTGAACTGGATTTAAATTCAAAGGCAGCACAGAAGATTAACCTCGCGCAGAACTATCCCCGTCATAGTTAAACTCTTGGTCTTCTAGTTAAGTTGACTAGGAAATCCTAGATTGAGTGGTGCCGGTTTAGTAAGTGGCCTACCTTTTTGAAACTGGTTTAGTGTGTGGCCTGCCCTATTTGATTGCGTTCTATCTCAGGAAAAAAATTAAAACAAGCAACAATACTTTAAAAGTGTTTTCATTTAAACCTAACCCAACCTAACCCTAACCTAACCCAACCTAACCCTAACCTAACCCAACCTAACCCTAACCTAACCTAACCTTAACATAACCTAACCTAACCCTAACCTAACCTAACCCTAACCTAACCCAACCTAACCCTAACCTAACCTAACCTAACCTAACAACCTAACCTAACCTAACCTGCAATGTTGGGTGCGTTCCTGTGTACGTTGAATAGGTAGCCCACATACTATACCAGAGGAAAAAATATTCGTAGGCCACATAAAATACCGACACCGATTGAGTTTCGGGGATGACGAAGGAGGAATTTTATGCAAGTGATTAATCAGTGTAGGGAGAAAGGACCCGAGAAACAATTTCCAGGATTACCTTCCTCGTAGGGGACGTGGTGGCATGGCATGGCCGCTGTCAGGAAGACTGACAATGATGACAGCCCTGCCAGCAACCAACAAGCCAGCTGTCGAGAGAAACCAGCTTCCACCATCAACTGCGATAGAATCCAAGAAGGCATGAATTAGTTTACCATTTGTGTGCATAGGTGTGTGTGTGTGTGTGTGTGTGTGTGTGTTTACGCATGTATGTATATGTTTATGTATATGTGTAGATGTTTACCTATACATGTATTGTATATATATATATATATATATATATATATATATATATATATATATATATATATATATATATATATATATATATATATATATATATGTTTATGTATATACTTATATATGTACAGTATATGTTTATGTATGTGTGTTAATATATGCAAGTCTTATGTGTATGTGTATGTACCCATATCGTACAAAAGCTTCGAAACCTGATACGATGTCTTGCATCCAAGGTTACACCGACCGAATCCCGTTTTCTACGAAACCCGACGACACCAGAGAACGTAACTAAGATTTTGATCGTTTCTCCGTCGTAAATATTATGGGAAAATAATCGCTTGTCGGGAAGCTTCGAAACATCCGGACCAGTAGACTCCAGTCGGGCCCATCCTGTGTTTCGAAACTTTTGTAGGATGTGAGTGGTAACGCGCGGGACTCGGAGATCCTTATGTATGTATAAATCCTAGATATGCTAATAAGAAACACTGGTAACTTGTGTTCAGTTATGCAAGAGTGACCAGTGGAAAAGAAAAAGTAAACGAAGCAGAGCACTTTCGTATAATACATCTTCAGTGCAAAGTACATAGAAAAGGAGGATTACATATGGATGCATATATATGTATATATATATATATATATATATATATATATATATATATATATATATATATATGGAAATTGGTATGTTATAACACATTTGTAAAAGTTCACTATAAACCCACTATCGGAGAAATAATAACGGAAAATACAGGGAAACTGTATATTTCGACTACTATCTGTAGTCCTCTTCAGCAGAATGCTTACATGAAGTTAAGGTACAAGTATATATGAGGAAATGAGGGGTACATAGAAGGGGATGAGGAAAGTGGGGGGGGGGGGACTCAGGTTACATGCCCTTGAAATGGTTGGGTTGAGGGAGGACAGTGGGTGATATTTTGTCCAACCGCTCTCGACATAATTTTGTTGACCTCTAACTTGGTAATACAATCTGGGGGCCACCATTATCCTAACTTTAATACCTCTAAAGGTCAGTGGCCCCCAGATTGTATTACCAAGTTAGCGGTCAACAAAATTATGTCGAGAGCGGTTGGACAAAATATCACCCACTGTCCTCCCTCAACCCAACCATTTCAAGGGCATGTAACCTGAGTCCCCCCCCCCCACTTTCCTCATCCCCTTCTATGTACCCCTCATTTCCTCATATATACTTGTACCTTAACTTCATGTAAGCATTCTGCTGAAGAGGACTACAGATAGTAGTCGAAATATACAGTTTCCCTGTATTTTCCGTTATTATTTCTCCGATAGTGGGTTTATAGTGAATATATATATATATATATATATATATATATATATATATATTGCTGTAATCCTCCTTTTCTATGTATTTTGTACTGAATATGTAATATACGAAAGCGCTCTGCTTCGTTTAGTTTCTTCTTTCCCATTGATCACTCTTGCATACCTAGATATGTACGTAGTTTGGTTTATATGCACCTATGTATGTGTATCCCTATAAAATATGTGTGTGTGTGTGTGTGTGTGTGTATGTACCTGAGTAGGTACCTATGTATGTATTCACGAGTATATATGAATGTATGCAAGGTAATCACTAATGAAAAGAAGCGACAGGAGAAGAGCGCTTTCGTGTATTACACCTTCCGGTTGTTTATTTTCATTAGTGGTTACCTTGCGTCTGTGGAACACATGAATCTAGTGTTTTATTGTAATATGAATGTATGTGTGTGTGTATGTATGTATGTATGTATGTATGTATGTATGCGGAAGAACCTGATAGGCTTGCGATACCTGTATGAAGAGGAACAGCCCGGCGGAGGCGGCGAAGATCCCGCTCATGATGGTGAGGGCCGTCGCCTTGTACTTCGGGAAGAGGTTGGCCAACTGGAAACCCGCCATCCGCAGCTGGTTCCCGCCGAGGGCCAGGAGGACCATGGCCCCGTAGATCCAGTTCGGGGAGTCTGAAGGAGGAAGAACTTGGCTCTTCGTCAGTAGTTCTCGACCTGTGAGCGGGGAGGTGGGCCTCCCATGGGCACCCCGAACGATCACTTGAATTCACTAGAGGGTCCTCGGACCGGGGACGAGTGGGACTTGGTGGATGTTTAGTGATTAAATTTAGTGTCGGGGAGGTCTTCAGGAAGCTAAGAGACAGCAATACATAAAGTATGGGAGACATGTGAACTACTACGAAGAACTTAAACGGAAGGAGTGCCACGGAGATGAATGAAATCACATGGCGGCATTCAGAATAAAAGGAAAAGTACTACCCGGTACGGAAGGGGTTCAAATTAATACTGATAGATTCTTCCACTATTTTCTTTCTAACGATATATATATAAAATATATATAAATGTATACATATATTATATATATATATATATATATATATATATACATATGACGTATGCGGAGTAGGAAACACAGGAGTCTTAGTCTTGAGTTTATTCCTGACTAGTTTCGCAGGTATGCATTTTCAGAGGAATGAAAAAGCACGCCTGCGAAACTAGTCAGGAATAAACTCCTGTGTTTCCTACTCCATTTACGTCAACCTGTCAGAATGTCTCAACACACATATATATATATATATATATATATATATATATATATATATATATATATATATATATATATATATATGTATATATATATAGTATCTCAAGCATGTTTGGTTAAATTTAATGGCTAGATTATTATTGCAGAGTTTTTTATCTGCCTTTTCTCTTTCTCTGAGAATCTTTTTCCCTTCCACGGGAAGTTGTCTTATAATGTCACCATATGACATTGTTTTGTAAGTTACTTTGGGCATGGCTTTACCAAAGTAAAAAAACTGGCCAGAACGCGTTTTCACACTACTTAGTGCTTCATCAGTGGCTAGAGTGTGAATATCTGATTGAATTTTTGTGTTTATATACTATTAGTGTTGGTCTGATATTTCATTTTTGAGGCTTCTGATTGGCTAGTGGGCTGGACTGGGACTCCCGGACTATTCTACTTCCTGATTGGTCGGCTGTTGTGTGACGTCATCAGTATTGTGCCTTCTTTCAGGGAGCTGAGATCTCCTTACGCTAGGGAGGGCCTCTAAATCCCTAGTTTGTATATTAAGATTGGGAGATGTTTCTTTAATAAAGAGAGCCTCGAGGATAGGTAGTCTTCTATGGTCTTGGTTTGTTGCCAGCACTTCTGTGTTTTCTATTAGAGTTTCTCTTTTTAAATTTCTTTTGTGAGCAGAATGATGGTGGTTTTTGGGAGCTTCTGAAGAGAGGTGGTATGATAACCGGCGTGAGAGCTTCATTGTTGTCATGCCAATATAGTTTGAAGGTTGGGATGCACAGTTCCCAAGTTTACATGTGTCCCTATATATGACGTGAGTTCTCTGAAGGTCACTTTTACAAAAGCCACCCAGACAAAATCCCACAGGACATTAACGCCAAAAACCTGATTAAAATTTACTATAAGTCCTTCTTCTCCACAGCCTACAAAGAAGATGAAAGGGTTATGCAACAAATCATTAAAAGAAATATTAATACAAAAGAAGAAAACTCTAAAGTACATCTCAACTGCTACTAAAGAATAATATAAGATAAAGTAAAAGTGACCTTCAGAGAACTCACGTCATATATAGGTACACATGTAAACTTGGGAACTGTGCATCCCAACCTTCAAACTATATTGGCATGACAACAATGAAGCTCTCACGCCGGTTATCATACCACCTCTCTTCAGGAGCTCCCAAAAACCACCATCATTCTGCTCACAAAAGAAATTTAAAAAGAGAAACTCTAATAGAAAACACAGAAGTGCTGGCAACAAACTAAGACCATAGAAGACTACCTATCCTCGAGGCTCTCTTTATTAAAGAAACATCTCCCAATCTTAATATACAAACTAGGGATTTAGAGGCCCTCCCTAGCGTAAGGAGATCTCAGCTCCCTGAAAGAAGGCACAATACTGATGACGTCACACAACAGCCGACCAATCAGGAAGTAGAATAGTCCGGGAGTCCCAGTCCAGCCCACTAGCCAATCAGAAGCCTCAAAAATGAAATATCAGACCAACACTAATAGTATATAAACACAAAAATTCAATCAGATATTCACACTCTAGCCACTGATGAAGCACTAAGTAGTGTGAAAACGCGTTCTGGCCAGTTTTTTACTTTGGTAAAGCCATGCCCAAAGTAACTTACAAAACAATGTCATATGGTGACATTATAAGACAACTTCCCGTGGAAAGGAAAAAGATTCTCAGAGAAAGAGGAAAGGCAGATAAAAAAGAATCTGCAATAATAATCTTGTCATTGAATTTAACCAAACATGCTTGAGGGAAAATCTCCTGCCCATATATACAATGAATATATATATATATATATATATATATATATATATATATATATATATATATATATATATATATATATATATATATATATATATACACCCGATTCTTCCCAATGCTGATGTTGCAGCCCTCGAGAGTTGTCCGTAGTACGTCCTTTTACCTCTTGTGCTGGCCCCCTTGGGGACGATGGCCTTTGGGTAGTTCGCCATAGAACAATGCCTGAGGTACGCGTGTTATTCAAAAAAACTACATGGCCTGACCAAAGTAGTTGGGCTGTCATTAAAAACGCCTCGATTCTGGTGGTTTTACAGCAGTCGAGGAGCACTGTGTCAGGTATCTTGTCCTTCCACGAGATGTTGCAGATCTTATGAAGACATTTCACGTGGAACTGGTCAATTTTCTTCAGGTGTTGCCGGGACCGTGTCCAGGTCTCACAACCGTACAGTGAGGTGGTACTTACGACTGTGCTGTAGACGGCAATTTCAGTGGTGAGCATCAATCAGCTGTATGACCACGGCCTGCACTGGAACCGTCCATATATGTCGCAGGTCTTGCCGATGCAGATGGTGACCTTATCATCTATCTTGGCATTCTGGGACAGAAGTCCTCCCAGGTAGCAAAACTTTGTCCACAGCCTTGAGTTCCTCATCACCAATCACGATAATAGGGTCGTGAAGTGGTACGCGAAGAGTATTTGTCCTGTTGATGCTTATACCCGAAGCGCGTGGCAACTCTGAAGAAATCGTTGACTATGCTCGGAACGTCACTCTGGGTGTAAGCCATCAGGGCATAGTCATCAGCGTAGAGAAGTTCCCGCATTAACGACAACCTTACCCCCGTGTGGGCCTTGAAGTGTTGAAGGTTGTAATACATCTCCGTCATGGCTGAGACCTGATCATGACTCCTTTATCACAGTTCATAAAGGCGTCGAGAAGCATGGGAGAGAGAGGACCGTGACGAGGAATGAGACTGACATTTTTCCTTGGTCCTGCACCCTCACTATCATGCCATCACGGAACTAAAGAATGATGTTAACAATCTTCCTTGCGCAGCCAATCATTGACAGAGATTTCCACAGACCTTCCCGACGGATAGAATCAAAGGCCTTAGTAAGATCCACGAAGAACATGTTTAGTTCACGGTTTTTGCTCCCTCCACCTGTCCGGGATCTGTCTGGATGAGAACATCGTGTCAATGGTTCCTCTGTTGGATTTAAAGCCGCACTGGCTGTCTGGTTTTGTGTCGTCTGAATGGTGAATGAGGCGGTTGGTGAAGATTCTTGCAAAGATCTTGCCTTCAATAATCATTAGACTAATCCCTCGATGGTTGTCACACACACACACATACACACACACACACACACACACACACACACACACACACACACACACACACACACACATATATATATATATATATATATATATATATATACTGTATATACACATAACATATATATATACATATATATATATATATATATATATATATATATACATATATATATACATATATATATATATATTATATATATATACATATATATATATACATATATATATATATATATATATATATATATATATATATATATATACTGTGTGTACGTATACACGAAAACATGTTAATATTTAAATTTCTATATTTATTCAGGACTGGCACTTAGTCCTGTATTGTACCGTACTAAATTTATATAAAAAAAAATAATAATAATAATATGAAATAGATTAACATGTGCACAGACCTCTGGAAGCCACGCCAAGGCTTATGAACCCGAGAATAAGCATCGTCCTGCAACAAGAGAAAGACAAGAATAATAAAAATTTATTTATTAATTTGTGTTATATTGTATTGGTATATGTCAGTCTCTCTTTCTGTCCCTCTCTCTCTCTCTCTCTCTCTCTCTCTCTCTCTCTCTCTTTTTTTTTTTTTTTTTTTTTTTTTTTTTTTTTTTTTTTTTTTTTTTTTTTTTTTTTTTTTTTTTTTTATGGTGGTGGAGGACCTACCCGCCGGAGATCCTGGTGGCGGCGAGGCCGAGGTGGTGGAGCATGTAGCCGAAGAGGAAGCCCGGAGTGCTGTACACGGTGCACGCCACAGTATAGATCAAGGCGAAGGTCTCATCCTGGGCCTCACATCCTCGAAGGAACTGTTATGAATAAATTAATTTAAATAAATCAAATAAATGAATAGATAGAATTTGAAATAAATAAGATAGAAGTAAATTAAGAATTAAATAAAAAATCGAATGAATAAAGTAACCAATAAGATAGAATTAAGAATAAAATTAGTTTATAGAATCAAGATTAGAATTAAATGGATATATTCAATAAATGAATTAGTAGATAGAATGTAATATATTAAGAAAGTGATCATTTAATGGAATCGATCATTGTGGAGTATTTTTTTTTTTTTTTTTTTTTTACGACATAACGAAAAATAGATCAAATAAGAGTGAAAAAAGTAAAGGAAATTAAAGAACGGAATTGTATGTGGTCCATCTTGGAATGTGGAATTATTATGATTTTTTCACAACTTAATGAAAGACAAAAAAAATATATCTTATGTAAACTAGAATGAACGCATAATTGAAGGAAGATTGTATTACGTCACCGGTAGCCTTCAGACCACACTTCAGACCATACAAAACAATGCCCTGAAGGCAATTACAGTCTGCACAAGTACAACGCACTACAGAGGATTTACACCATGAGAAGCACACAGACACTTGCCGTGGCCTCCAGAAGCACAACGTACCTACTTCACTACATAACATAACATTTACACATCAAAACATCTAAATACCTATACCACATAATTAATCTCTTCTTTTCCTCCACTGCCACCAGACACCCACCTCCAGAATCATATCCATAAACGTATCGCTTTCGATTCCAATAACAAACTGAAAGACAATACATTACTGCATGCCTGACCTCCTGACATCCATCCTTCTGAATCCACTCACCCCCGAGAGGACATAGTCCACCAGGCGACCATCATGCATCCCTTCTAAGCTACCAGAAGAGGTTGGATGATCGTATCGCAGATGACTCTCCAGGATGCAGCATATTGTGGAAGACTGCATTGTAGGCAACCACGCACGTCAACATCACAATGCACATCTAATAGGATTTATGGGAAAACCTGTTTCAACCATGGCGTTCCTCAGGGAGACTGGAATGCTCGGCCAGGCAGTCTAGGGAACAACAACAACAACAACAACAACAACAACAACAACAACAATAACAACAACAACATTAACAACATGGCTCCGAAGGTGACACCGTAAAGGAAAGTGGAAGGTGTGTGTGTGTGTGTGTGGGGGGGGGGGGCAGAACGGAGGGGCAGTAAAAGTTAAACATTTATCATAGAATTCTATCGTGTGACTCTGGTCCATAAGGGTATCGCAAAATACCCTAAAGAATGAGGAATCGGTATTGACTCTTTTTTTTTGAGTTGAAGATTTTTTAAAGACGACATGAGTGATTCTAGAGTTATTTGAAGTTGGTTTAGCATTCTCTAGGTTCTAGAGGTTTCCTCGGGGTTCTGGTCTGGCCATAGACAAAACTTCAAGTGAAATGCAGAGGAACATGGGGTGGGGGTGTGTGTGTCTGCACATTTATTGTCAGGAGGGAGGAGGGGAGATTGTAGGCTAACGCATTTACAAACAATTTCTTCTTCTTCTTCTTCTTCTTCTTCTTCTTCTTCTTCTTCTTCTTCTTCTTCTTCTTCTTCTTCTTCTTCCTCTTCCTATTTTGCCTGTCATTCTTCTACTTCTTTTTCTTTTTATCCGCTTTCTTCTTCCCCACCATCTTCTTCCTCTTCTTCTTCTTCCTGTTCTGCCTGTCACTCTTCTACTTCTTTTTCTTTTTATCCATTTTCTTCTTCTTCTTCTTCTTCTTCCCCACCATCTTTTTCTTATTTTTCTTCTTCTTCCATTCCTTCTTCCTCTTCTTCTCCCTCTTCTTCTTCTTCTCCTTCTTCATCTTCTTCCTCTTCCCCTCCCTCTTCTTCTTCTTCTTCTCTTTCTTCTTCTTCTTCCCCCTTCCTCTTCTTCTTCTTTCCTTTCTCCTCCTCCTTCTTCTTCATTTTCTTCTTGTTCTTCTTCTTCTTCCTATTCTGCCTGTCAGTCTTCTACTTCTTTTTCTTTTTATCCGTTTTCTTCTTCTTCTTCTTATTCTTATTCTTCCCCACCATCTTCCTCTTCTTCTTCTTTTACCTCTTCTTTTTCTTCTTCTTCCACTCCGTTTTCCTCTTCTTCTTTTTTCTTGCTCTTCTCCCTCTTCATCTTCCTCCTCTTCTCCTCCTTCTTCTTCTTCTTCTTTCTATTCTGCCTCTCACTCTTCTACTTCTTTTTCTTTTTATCCGTTTTCTTCTTCTTCTTCTTCTTCCCCACCATCTTCCTCTTCTTCTTCTCCCTCTTCTTCTTCCACGCCTTCTTCCTCTTCTTCTTTTTTCTTCTTCTTCTCCCTCTTCATCTTCTTCCTCTTCCCCTCCCTCTTCTTCTTCTTCTTCTTCCTCTTCTTCTTCTTCTTCTCTTTCTTCTTTTTCTTCCCCTTCCTCTTCTTCTTCTTTCCTTCCTCCTTCTTCTTCTTCTTCTTCTTCCTATTCTGCCTCTCACTCCTCTACTTCTTTTTCTCTTTATCCGTCTACTTCTTCTTCTTCTTCTTCTTCTTCCCCACCATCTTCCTCTTCTTCTTCTCTTTTTTCTTTTTCTTCTTCTTCCACTCCTTCTTCTTCTTCTTCTTCTTCTTCTTCTCCCTCTTCATCTTCTTCCTCTTCCCCTCCTTCTTCTTCTTCTTCTTCTTCTTTTTCTTCTTCTTCTTCTTCCTATTCTGCCTGTCACTCTTCTACTTCTTTTTCTTTTTATCCGTTTTCTTCTTCTTCTTCTTCTTCCCCACCAACTTCCTCTTCTTCCTCTCCGTCTTCTTCTTTTTCTTCTTCTTTCACGCCTTCTTCCTCTTCTTCTTCTTCCTCTTCTTTTTTCTTCTTCTTCGTCTTCATCTTCTTCCTCTTCCCCTCCCTCTTCTTCTTCTTTTTCTTCTCTTTCTTCTTCTTCCCCTTCCTCTTCTTCTTCTTTCCTTCCTTCTTCTTCGTCTTCTTCTTCTTCTTCTTCTTCTTCCTATTCTACCTTTCACTCTTCTACTTCTTTTTCTTTTTATCCGTTTTCTTCTCCTTCTTCTTCCCCCACCATCTTCCTCTTCTTCTTCTCCCTCTTCTTTTTCTTCTTCTTCCACTCCTTCTTCCTCTTCTTCTTCTCCCTCTCCTTCTTTCTTCTTCTTCTTCCTCTTCATCTTCCTCCTCTTCCCCTCCCTCTTCTTCTTTTTCTTCTTCTTCTTCTTCTTCTTCTTCTTCTTCATATTTTTCTTCCCCTTCCTCTTCTTCTTCTTCTCCTTCTTCTTCTTCTTCTTCCCCTCCCTCTTCTTCTTCTTCCTTCTATCCTCCTTCTTCTTCTCCTTCTTCTTCTTCTTCTTCTTCTTCTTCTTCTTCTTCTTCTCCTCACTCTTCTTCCTCCACTTCCTCTTCTTCTTTTTCAATTCTATCGCCTGTCTTCTTTTCCTGCCTCTTCTTTTGACAATTCTATCCTTCAGTTCTTCTTCTTTTCTAGCGAAGCTTATCTAACTTGCTGAGGTAACTATAGAATCTAGTAATGATTCTAGAAAGTTACAAACGAAGTTAGTGAAGTCGTTCAAGGCAGAAAGCGTTCGTCAGGGATTGAGAAAGTGGTCGAAAAATACGGACCGCATCTCCTCATCTAGTGACTGGATAACAACGACAACAACAACGACAACAACAACGACAACAACAACAACAACGACAACAACAACAATAACGACAACAACAACAACGGCAACTGAACGGCCTTTCCTGTCGACCGAGATGATATATAAGCCTGCCGGTTACGAAACGGGGAAGGGGGGAGGAGGAGGAAGAGGAGGAAGAGGAAGTTATACTCGTATGTGGTCTATCATCTCCTTTGTATGGAGATAAGTCTCTAATCATGAAAGGAATGGTACGTGATTATGGTCCGTAGGGGCGTTCCTGAAGCCCTTCAAGACATGGCCTTTATGTAACTAAAGGAAATATTTAAGAAGATTTTTTTTTTTTTTTTTTTTTTTTTTTTAAGGTTGTTGCGTGCCTCTGGGCCGTAGGGGCGTCACCTACTAAGAGAAGGAGGACCCACTTACCTGGTCGTTAGGCGCCTCACGGAGATCGCCCAGGGGGACCGTGAGGTTCCCCGTGGAGTTACTCCCCCCTCGAGGACGACCTTCGAGGTCCACCTCGAAGTCGTCGCACTTGTCGAGGAAGATCCCCTCCGTCTTGAGGACGAAGACCAGCTGCGCCCAGCCGAAGATGGCTCCGCCGAAGAGGAACGACTCGAAGAACCCGATCAAGTAGAGGAACCATCTGCGGCAGGTGCTGAAGGAAGAGCTGCCGGCGCCTCCCGCTGGGGTCGCTGTCATCGTGGCCGGAGGTCGCGGGGTGTCGGGTATAACCCTGGGAGGAGGACCACGGGGTTTATTAGGAAACTGGAGGGAACGTACGAGGTACTCGTGAGTTCGTAGGCGCGGACGCTAGTGACGGCAGTTGGTGGAACTGGGTATTGAACTGGTAGGGGGTGGAGGGAGTGGTTGGGGGATGGTGGAGGAGAGAGTGGGTGGGGTGGTGGAGGAGGAGGGAGTGGTTGGGGATAGTGGAGGTGGAGTGAGTGGGTATGGTGGTGGAGGGAGTGGTTGGGGATGGTGGAGGGGTGGTTGGAGATGGTTGAGGTGGAGGGAGTGGATGAGGTAGTGGAGGAGAGAGTGGTTAGAGGTGGAGTGGTGGTGGTGGAGGGAGTGGTTGGGGATGGTGGAGGAGGAGGGAGTGGTTGGGGGTGGTGGAGGAGGCATATACTTGGCGTTGTCGACGAAATTAAATCAGCTGACGGCACCATTAACTAAAACAAACTAAAAACAAAGTTGGCCATTTTTGCCGTTACCATGGCAACAGGAAGTAAACACTTCACATTCTTTAATCCCCGACTGTCGTCAGGTGATTTTAATCATCTAACTTCTGCTGATGCTGAAGAGGGTTATACTTGGTTAGTGAGCAGTTAAGTTAACTTCGTGATGTCTTAAACGAGTAAAAAGAATTATTGATTAAATGAAATTTGTCTAAGTTAGTGGGTACTCCCTTCCATGCGTTGGGGAAACCATCGCTCCACAGCAGGATTAAACTCGGTTAATTGATAACCAAGATTACCTTAACACTTAACCTTCGCTCGGCTTAATTTAAACTGGATCAAATTGCCCGGAAATCCCTCAGGTCAAACGAACTCATCTCAATTAACTGTTAACCAATATTACCTTAACCCTTCTCCTTTGCTTGGGTCAATGTAAACTAGATCAAGAACCTTAGGTCAAACGAGGTTATTTACCTCAAAGCTGAATCGAATTGTCTGGCCGCTTTACGTTTTCTGTGTTAAGCTCTTCCTTCGTTCTTCGCTCGTTGTTGCTGTTCTTCTTCTTCTGGAGGACGACAGCACCGCACTCCTCGACATCCACACGAACACTGGATGTAGTTTAGGTCGATCACAATCCGAGTGGAGGGAGGGGATGGAGGGGAGGAGGGGGAGGGGGAATCTGGGAAAGCGAGGGGAACGTTTGTCGTTCAGTTCCTGGAGGGCGTCTGAAGGAGGAGGAGGGAAGTTCGAGAATTAGGTCGTAAATACCATACTAAATCTTGAAATTTTTATTTCTTTGATTTATTTATTTATATGTTGTTTGCGGATTGGTTTATCTTAATTTTTCTTTTTTTATGGTTCTAACACTCACGTGAAGGAGTAGGAGGAGGAAGGGAAGAGGAGCAGAGGAAAAGGAGGATGTGGAACACTGGGAGAGCTCACTGTCAAACGGTGACGTCATCGTTCGAGCATATGACGTCATAGATGGCGGACCCTTTGATCACCCTTGACACAGTTGTTGACGTCACTTATGGACTTAACCAGCGCTTCTGTCCTCACGTAAATTAGGTCAAGGTTCAGAAATAATCCTTTTGTGCTTTGTCCTTAGTCGCCTTTGTAGCTGGGGGGGCGGGGAGGCCTTAGTCGGCCTTAGTAAGGCAAAGGACTCAGGCAGTGTGATGGGACTCACATGTTGACTTTTTAATAACAAGAATAATATTAATAATTATTGTAATGATAATGATTATAACGATAATGATGTTAATATTGATTATAACATACATATACCAAGTCTTTTTCCCCCTTACAAGGGAGGTAGCCAAAAAGGGAAAGGCATAAAATCATTTCCACCCATTTCATCCCTGAATACACTCCATACCCCTCCACCCTCCCTTTTATCTGAGCACCTCCTGGATGACGTTTCATCCCTGTAACCTTGTCCACTGCCCTGGGTCAGAAGCAGTGTCGCAAGACACAGCACATCCACAGCAAGGCCGCTTCATTAAATCGGCGACCCCCCCTCTCCGTCCCCCCATTGCATAAAAAGAGAGGACGGGGAGAAATCCCTTCGGGCTGCGTCAAATTTTGCTCACACATACTGCCTAACCCCCCATCCCCCCGCCCATTACACCTCATGCAATCACATCGTCCATATACAACCATTCTCCATTCACAATAGAAAAATAATAATAATAATAATAATGATAATAATAATAGTGATAAAAACTCAACATCCCATACCTACAAAGTGGGAAGTGAGAAACCCCTGGTAAGGTAGAGCCCTGTCAGTTGCGGCAAGCGGTTTTTTTTTTTTTTTTTTTTTTTTTTTTTAGGCCGATGTTGGGTCACCTCCCCGCCTGGTTAGATCTGTCGGGAACCAACGCAAAAAGTACGCATTGGGTCCCGGGAATCGAACTCATGACCACCTGCTCACGAGCTCGATACTGTATCCATGATGATAACAACAACAATAATAATAATAATAATAATAATAATAATAATAATAATAATAATAATAATAATGATAATAATAATAATAATAATAATAATAATAATAATAATAATAATAATAATGATAATAATGATAATAATAATAATAATAATAATAATGATGATGATAATGATAATGATAACGATAATAATGATAATGATAATGATGATAATGATTATTATGATAGTAATAATGATAACAATAATAGTGATCATGTTGATAGTATAAATATTCAGGGATAGTAATGATATTGTTAGTATTAATTGTTAATAATGTCAGTATTATAATCAACAGTAATGATAATGTCAATATCTGTTTATATTAATATGTTCAATATATTAATAAGATTGTCATTGATTATATATATTAGTAATATTGTCAATATTTATTTGCATTAAGAACATTGTCAATGCTGTAGTTACATAAATGATATTGTGAATATTCATTTGTATTAATAATATTGTCAACATTTACTGTTGGTGGACCAGAATCTACACGAGGTTCAAGATCCAACGGAGTGAGTAATAACATTGTCAATGCTATAGTTGCATAAATGTTATTGTGGATATTAATTTATATTGATATTGTCAATAATTATAATAATACGATTGTCATTATTCATATATTTATATTATCAATATTGTCAACATTTATATTAGTAACATTGTCAATATTTATTCAAATTGATAATATATCGTCACCCTCATAAAGAGAGTGCCTACGTCATTTGTCCAGCTTCTCAGGAAATCGAAA
>NC_134791.1:17254152-17281652 GCF_046742065.1 Oratosquilla oratoria | reverse complement strand
ACACGTACATACACACATGCGCACACACGCATAAGATATATATATATATATATATATATATATATATATATATATATATATATATATATATATTGATAAGTATATGTATGTATGTATGTTTTTATGTATGTATTTGTGTGTATCGAAGGTGATACTACTTTCTTCATTGATAATTTTGTTGTAAATAATTTCTTCAGATCTAAATAACCGCCTCGGTTGGAGGCTAATTCTATAGATCTTGTCCGTCGGCGTCCTTTATAATCTCCGATTCGGTAGTGCAATGTAGTTCAGTTCGAAGCTTTAAGAATCATTTAGATAAATACCTAAGCAAGATGCTGTAATGATTATAATTTATTTCATATTATTTGTTTTTGTTTTGTTATCATTTGCCTGTTTGATTTTCATTTATTATTAGTTATATGTTAATTTATTATTATTTGCTATTTACCTGTTTGTTTATTATTTAACTATATCTATGCATTTATTTATGTATCTTATTTGTTATTTACATTATTATAGTTTTTATTCATTATTATTATTTTTTTTTTCGCATCCGACCTAGATATGGACCAAAAGGTCTCCTGTCGGCATGCTCCGCCTTTGTAATCCTTTGTAATTTCGTTGATGACTGATTAACCGGAAAACTGGAAAATGATCATCAATTTATATTAAATCGCCATTTTCTCCTCAGCTTTCTGAGAGTTATTGGCTAATTGTTTGCGGATTCTAAAAATTGAGTCTTCGAATTTTGTGACTTTATGTAACAGAATGGTACGCGATGACAAAACCGACCTTCAATTAAAGATTGTTTCATCAATTTTTTTAGTTAATCAACCTGACTTGTGTGTGTGTGTGTGTGTGTGTGTGTGTGTGTGTGTGTGTATGTGTGTGTGTGTGTGTGTGTATGTGTGTGTGTGTGTGTGTGTGTGTGATTCACCATGGTCTTGGATCATGTGTTGGACTCGTTATCGACAGCTATTTCCCTCCCGGAAGAGAGCTCAGAGCTCATATATGACCTATATAAGGGTAATGTTGTAGAGAACATATGAAGGAGACAGCAAGAGACCATAGGGCCTAAACTAGGCAGTTCCATGTCCATGGCCGCCTATCACCCCCATCCATAAAGTTGTCTAACATTTGCTTAAAAAAAAGAAAAAAAAAAAAAAAAGTAATTTCAGCGCTCACAACATGGTTACTCAATCTATTCCATTAGTTGACCAATCTATTAGTGAACCAATTCTTGCCTATTTCCTTCTCAATTTTAAATTTATCCAATTTAAATCCATTACTGTTGTCTTAATATGATGACCTTGTCTGTATCACCCTTGTTGGCCATTGTCGATTCCTGAAGAACGAACGTGTTTTTTGGGGATTGCCCACTATTGATTGTCCGTGTGATTCACAATTATGGTCTTGGATCACGTGTTGGACTCGTGATCGACAGCTATTACCCTCCCGGAAGAGAGCTCAGAGCTCATATATGACCGATCTATGGGTAATGCTGTGACCTCACTCGCACACACACACACACACACACCCAACTCCCCGCCCACGAGAGTTAGAGTAACCACTCGCAGCGCGGCGATACTGAAATTACTTCAGCCCTGGGCGGCATTCGAACTCGGACCGCCGTAGTGTGTGTGTGTGTGTGTGTGTGTGTGTGTGTGTGTGTGTGTGTGTGTGTGTGTGTGTGTGTGTGTGTGTGTACACATACCTGTCTATGTTTATATGTACAATTATACATATGTTTCATTCAGCTCCTTGTCACGCCTTCAGTACTCAAGAGGTTTTATATAGGAGAGTGCCAATGCCCTTTTTTTTTTTTTTTTTTTTTTTTTTTTTTTTTGCCGATGCCGATGCCGATGCCGATGCCGATGCCGATGCCAGTTCCTATTTACCATTAATTACCGATACTGATACCGATGCCAATTCCCATTCACTTTTAGTTGCCGATGGCGATGCTGATTCCACTTTATATAATTACGATATATCACTTTTAATATAAAGTAATTGAACTATGATTTTTACTTGCTTTATAATCTATGTGTATTTATACACGCCAGATTGGACTACTTTTTGAATATTTTATGATTATCTACTTTTTATTATGTACTTGTTTCCATAAAAAATTCTTGTTGACAAATATTTTTAAACCAGCATTACTAAGCATAATTAATTAGTGGTTTTATTCTATAAGCTAGTAGTACATAATCACTAAAACCATACATAAATGCATAAAACAAAAAATTTAAATAATATTTTTTATTATGTTGTTGTTAATGAACAACTTCTTATCAGACAAAACAAACCTTGATATAAACTTTAAAACACTAATAAGATACATGTGATACCATTTATAAAGATGCCAGATGTTTTTATTTTAGCGATTTTTAAGCCTCTAAAGTCTACTTACAAAAATTGTATTTTTGAATAACGGAGAACTATTAAGCCGAAATGCCTAAAGATGTTATATATTGACTTGTAGAAATACATATAAAAAATCTTTATAAACGATTCGTTTGGTTATAAATTGCTGCGGAGAAAGTGGAGGTAAATCCGTCCGCCGATTTTCCGCACTTATAAGTGCGGAAAATCGGCGTACGGACGCCCGGACGATTTACTGTTTCCATATTACTCTCGTTTAATTTCTGTTGCAGAAACTTTGCTGTTTCAATATATACATATATATATACATATATATGTATGTGTATACATATATATATATATATATATATATGTATATATACATATATGTATATATGCTTATAATTTTTAGTTTGATTTTATATAAGAAATACAAAAATAAAATTAAAAATTAATATAATTTGCTCTAACATTTACTCAGGCTTGCGATGTTATTTCAAAAGCATCGACATCAGCATCGGTAAAATATTGCCGATGCTGAATGCCCCTCTAGAAAAAAAAAAAAAAAAAAAAAGCAGATTCGCTAAAAAAGTGCCGATTCTTGTCGATTTTTGCCGATTAATCGGCACACCCCTAGTTTTATATTTAAGTACTTGTCTTTATGTTGAATATCACCAGAAGGTTTCATTCAGGCGTGCTGTGTTCTTTCATTAGTGAAGTATTTAGGAATACTAAAGAAATTCTTGTTCTTACTTTTACTTATTTATTTATTTGTTCTTATTTATTTTTCTTCATTTGACTATTTATTTGGTTAACTATTTTACTTATGTATATATCTATATGTATATTTATTTAATCATGTATTTATGCTCATTTGTTTATCGTTTGTTTTCGTCCAAACCAGAAAGATAAATCAATAATTTTATCTTATGATCCATTTACACTGGCCACACGCCCCACATGACAACGCTGCGTTCGTGACATCGATTCAGTGACACGCACACACACACACATACACGCGCGCGCGCACACACACACACACGAGCGCGCATTACCCAAGGTGTCCTCAAACAATGATATGTTTTGGAGCTCTTGAGAGTTCAAAATGTCGAGGTTATTTTGAAAAAAAAAAAAAAAATGAAACCCAAATGAGATACATAGGATAGATTACAAAGGCGGAGCATACCGACAGGAGACCTTTTGATCCATAGGGTGACAAATAAAATCGTAACCGACGACTGTTATATTACAAAGGATTACAAAGGATTACAAAGGCGGAGCATGCCGACAGGAGACCTTTTGGTCCATATCTAGGTCGGATGCGAAAAAAAAAATTAATTAATTAATAAAAACTATAATAATGTAAATAACAAATATAATACATAAACAAATGCATAGGTATAGTTAAATAATAAACAAACAGGTACATAGTAAATAATAATAAATTAACATATAACTAATAATAAATGAAAATCAAACAGACAAATGATGACAAAACAAAAACAAACAATATAAAACAAATTATAATCATTACAGCATCTTGCTTAAGTGTTTATCTAAGTGTATCTTAAAGCTTCGAACTGCACTACATTGCACTACCTGTGCAGGAAGTTTATTCCATTCATTAACTACACGGTTGGCAAAGTTGTTTCACCTACTTCCAAATTGAATCTATTTCCGGACAGTTTGAGACCATTATTTCTTGTCCGATTCTCATTCAGTGTGAAAATTTTGTCACTTTTGATGTTGTCAGTTCCCTTTAGAATTTTAAAGACCTGTATCAAGTCACCTGTGAGGTAACTTTTTTTTTTTTTTTTTTTTTTTTTAGGGATAACAGATTCATATGTTTTAGTCTTTATATATATATATATATATATATATATATATATATATATATACATATATATATATATATATATATTGTGTGTGTGTATATATATATATATATACATGTATATATATTTATATATATATATATATATCACAACTAACACCACAGTCGGACGAAAGAAAAAGTTGCGTAAGCGGAACTATATATTTCGATTGCTACCTGCAATCCTCTTCAGTAGTACAAAGTGGCAGGGAGGAGGCTATCTTAAGTAGCAACCTCTTACAAAAGAAAGGGAACATGAGAAAATAAAGAACATCACTGCCCCAACCCTAGTTGACCTGAGGCTGACACGAGGTCGGGTTAGGGGGAGGGTGAGGAAGCTTGTTGACAATATTTTTGGTGATGAATAGTCCTGAAATGATGTCTGGGGTCCATTGACCCTTGGAAATATTCATCGTGGGCAGATAATCAATTAATGTTGATTCCACCATTTTCCTTCTGAACCCACACCCTGATTTATAAATGAGATCAGATTTCTCCCAGTCCATCCGGTGATTAAATTTATTAACGTGTTGAAACACTGCTGAATTTATTTGGCCATATCTAATCGACCTTTTGTGTTCATTTAATCTTGTCGGTAGGTCTCTTCCCGTCTGGCCAATGTATGAAAGGTTACAATCTTTACATGGAAGGGAGTAAACACCTGGGATATGTTCTTCCTTCAACCTCTGGTGAACATTAACAACTGTGGTGTTAGTTGTGATTTATAAATGTGTTACTACATTTCTCACCTGTGATATATATATATATATGCTGGTACATTGTGACAAGTTGATGAAGGTGGAAAAAAGAAGTCACGGGTCATTTTATTTCATTTTATTTTATTTTATTCTATTTGTCTGGATATTTATCTTTATATTATTTTATACTATAAGTTATCTTTTGGCACTTTTTAGGATTCCCACATTTTTACACCACTCACTTCACTTACACTGTTACACCCTCGGTCAACATTCCACACACACCGGAGCTGTTTTATAATAACATCACGAAAATTTATTGTATACTGTTTTATAACTATTGTTCATTGTATTAGAAATCATAAACCATTGTACAACCAAACGGAACCCACCTCCAAGGAGGGAACGCGGTCCTACTCAGACTATGTATACCGCCAGCTTCACTCCAGGGTCACATTCCTCTGAAGAAGCATAGAGCGAAACCCGTCAGGAATAAACTCAGGAACTCGGAACTAGACCCGTGACTTCTTTTTCCACCTTCATCATATATATATGTATATATATATATATATATATATATATATATATATATATATATACATATTTTCACACCATTGATATTTAAAATTGTCATATTCAGTATTTAAAAGTATAGCAAACTCCTGAATTAGCTTCTATGAGGCATAATGAGTTTATTAAAATATTACGAACCGTATATATCATATGATGCGTAGTGTTCCAAGCAACAACGACATGACGTCACAGTTTTCCGATTACATACTTTCTGACCATTAATATTTAAAAATTTCATATTCAGTATTTAAAAATATAGCCAACTCCTGAATTAACTTCTATGAGGCATAATGAGTTTATTAAAATATTACGAACCGTATAAATCATATGATACGTAGTGTTCCAATCAACGACGACATGACGTCACAATCTTCTAATTCTAAGATTGAAAATTGTTTTATCTGAAGGAGACAATATTCCGTTTGCAAGAATTCAGTTTCCAATTCAATCAGCGTTTGCCATGACCATTCATAAGTCTCAAGGACAGACTTTTCAGAAAGTTTTAGTTTATCTAGACAAACCTGTATTTCAGTATGGACAGTTATATGTTGCGCTGAGTAAAGTTGAGCAAAAGGAAAATATTAAAGTGTTTTTAAATCATTCAAATTGTACAAAGAATTTTGTAAATATAATAGCATATCATATGATGCGTAGTGTTCTAAGCAACGACGACATGACGTCATAATCTTCTGCATTTCACTTCTTATAACTAATCAATTCACTGCCTTCGTCTACTGAATAGAGCATTGTCTTAATAAAGATTTTATTGACCATTTTATTAACAACGTATCATTTAAATTTTTATTTGACCCAACGGGTCACGGGTGGTCTAGTATATATATATATATATATATATATATATATATATATATATATATATATATGTGTGTGTGTGTGTGTGTGTGTGTGTGTGTGTGTGTGTGTGTACACTTATTTTCATTTTCTTTTTTTAGTTATTGTCACAAATATATATATATATATATATATATATATATATATATATATATATATATATATATATATATATATATATATATATCTGAAACATTCTGAGAAAGGGAGCAAAAATATCAACCAAAATGTGGATATAATAGTCGGGTCACATTGAATAAGATAAGAATATTGCTGTGCACAAACTTCCCGCATAGGCGCTTGCTGGTAACGCACACTGATGTGTCAGAGTTCGGGGATGATGAGGAAAATCTGCCTGGGAGTCTGCCGCTACTCCCTCCGTCATGAGTTCGAGACCTCTTAGAGTTCTAGAGTTCTTGGAGTTGAAGATCTCTTGGACTTCGGGGATTCTTGGAGTTGGTGCCTTCTTGGACTTCAGGAGTTCTTGGAGTTCGAGAACTCTTGGACTTTGGGAGTTCATGGCGTTTGAGACCCCTTGGCCTTCGGGAGCTCTTGGAGTTCGAGGCCTCTTGGACTTTGGGAGTTCTTGAAGTTCGATACTTCTTGGACTTCGGGAGCTCTTGGAGTTCGATACCTCATGGACTTTGGGAATTCTTGGAGTTGGAGCCTTCCTGTACTTTGGGGCCTCTTGGAGTTGGAAACATCTTGGACTTCGGGAGTTCTTGGAGTTCGGTACCTCTTGGACTTTGGGAATTCTTGGAGTTGGAGCCTTCCTGTACTTCGGGGCCTCTTGGAGTTGGAAACATCTTGGACTTCGGGAGTTCTTGGAGTTCGGTACCTCTTGGACTTTGGGAATTCTTGGAGTTGGAGACTTCTTGGACTTCGGCAGCTCTTGGAGTTCGATACCTCTTGAACTTGGGGATTTTTTTGAGTTGGGGATCTCTTGGACCTCGGGAATTCTTTGAGTTGGAGACATCTTGGACTTCTGGAATTCTTAGAGTTCGAGACCTCTTGGACTTCAAGAGTTCTTGGAGTTGGAGACCTCTTGGACTTCGGGAGTTCTTGGAGTTAGATCCTTCTTGGACTTCGGGAATTCTTGGAGTTGGAAACCTCTTGGACTTCGGGAGTTGTTGGAGTTCGATACCTCTTGGACTTCGGGAATTCTTGGAGTTGGAGAATTCTTGGACTTCGGGAGTTCTTGGAGTTCGATACCTCTTGGACTTCGAGATTTTTTGGAGTTGGGGATCTCTTGGACCTCGGGAATTATTGGAGTCGGAGGCCTCTTGGACTCCGGGAATTCTTAGAGTTCGAGACCTCTTGGACTTCAAGAGTTCTTGGAGTTGGAGACCTCTTGGACTTCGGGAGTTCTTGGAGTTAGATCCTTCTTGAACTTCAAGAGTTCTTGGAGTTGGAGACCTCTTGGACTTTGTAAGTTCTAGTAGTCCGAGACCTTTTAGACTTCGGGAGTTCTTGGAGTTCGAGACGTGTTGGACTTAGGAAGTTCTTGGAGTTCGATACCTCTTGGACTTTGGGAGTTTTTGGAGTTCGAGATCTCTTGGACTTCGGGAGTTTTTGGGGTTGGAGACCTCTTGGACTTCGGGAGCGAGACATTTTGGAGTTCAGGAACTCCTTGTCGCTGCTTTGCGGAGTGTGGAGGTTGAGAGGAGTCTGAGAGGATGAAGACATCCCAAGATCAAGGTCGCTAACGAGAGACCGTGGGCCTGAAAACCAAAAACCGAAATTTCGGAAAGAATGAGAAAAATCTGAAAATAAAAAAAGTGCAAAGAATTTCATAATGTGTTTTTAAGAAAATAAAAACATCTAAGAGTGGAAAGGGATTTATGAAATGGGCCCTAAATCGAAAACCAAAATTTCGTAAAGAACGGAAAAGAATTTAAACACTAAGAAAGCAAATTTCGTTTCCGCCAGGAACCATAATAGGCCATTTGCTTCTTGCCAAACAGAGGTACCTCTTAACTGAATAAAATAGCCCGGTGATAACCAGAATAAATTGATAAAATACCCCCCCCCCCCGACATCACATCCCCCCCACCCCCCCACCCCCCACCCCCCCACCCTGAAGCACAGGGAGCTCATCTTCGCGTCGGCTGAAGAGGAAAACGAAGAAGTGGACTTCGAGCATCGGCTCACGAACTCACCACGAAGTAGCTGTGTTGTGCCCAGATGAAGTGCGGGTACTGAATCGTCGTCAGAAGGGAGATGACCGTGCCGTAGATCCCGATCAGGCGGTTGAAGTGGGAGGCAGGGAACCTGGACGAAAAAACTTTGATGTACACCTACATGTATATATATATATATATATATATATATATATATATATATATATATATATGTATATATATATATATATATATATATATATATACAGATGAATTTATATATGTATATATGAGTGTTAAGAATCGGAATGGGACTTTATTCCTGACCGGTTTCGCCTTATGAGTCTACTACAGAGATGATCATTTACAGGATGTGATTGCGTTGGTATCTATAGGAAGTCGCATTCACTTTCCTTAAATTTTTACCTCTTAAGAAGCCTCATAAGGCGAAACAGGTCAGGAATAAAGTCTGTTCCCAATCGTGTAATTTCCATTCTTACCACTCATACACCTGTCATGATAAATATATGAATATATATATATATATATATATATATATATATATATATATATATATATATATATATATATATATATAAAATATATATAAAATTATATATATATATATATATATATATATATATATATATATATATATATGTGTGTGTGTGTGTGTGTGTGTGTGTGTGTGCTAATATGAACACGGGTATGTGTGTTCACTTATGCAAAGTAGACCACTTGGAAAAAAGAAACTAACGAAGCTGAGCGCTTTCGTATATTACATCTTCAGTGCGAAAAGATGTAATATACGAAAGCGGTATGCTTCGTTAGTTTCTTTTTTCCCAGTGGTCTACTTAGCATATATATATATATATATATATGTATATATATATATATATATGTATATATATATATACATATATATATATATATATATGAATATGATAATCGTTGCCTCAGATTTCACTGCCAGGACACCCGCAACCCCTCAGTATCCGGCACTTATACCCTCCTACATCTCTTGTGCGCGTTTGCATAGCTGTCAACCTCAAGATCACCAGTTGTCCTACCACAACCTGACGAAGACGTTGCCGACGGCGAGGATGGTAGGCCTCGTGACGGCGTTGGTGACGATGGCGAGGTAGATGGCTGCCGGGTGCCTGAAGAAGAGGCAGCTGTAGAGGGTCGACGCCAGCAGGGACACCGTCAGGAGAGGAACCATCGGACTTCGGAGCTCGGCCACGCGACGCTCCACTTCGCTGCAGTCTGCGTCAGGAGAGAGGAGGTTCTTGGGGGAATCCTTTCGATGAGGGTGGAGGGCTTTGGAGTCTTGGTTCTAGCTGTCGTCAAGCGATTTTATTCAGACGAAGGAAGGAGGAGGAGGAGGAGGAGGAGAGTGATCTACAAGGGTGTTTAGGGAAGTTATCCTAACTTAATAAAATCGTCTGGCGACAAGCAGAGTCAATTTATAAACATTCTCGAGGATGAGTTAAAATGACTTGACCAGAGACTCTCCCGGTATTTACCGGAAACCCCGAAAGGGGTTAATGATAACTAGGCACGGAGGAGGTTAACTAAGATCAAGTTGAACCTCTTCACTAGCATGGGGGTGACAAGGGGGTGAATAAAATCGCCTGCCGACAGCTGGAACGGACGGAAGGGCGATGAAGTGACGTGGGTTCTTGTGTTTTAGGGTGAGGGTCATTTTAGGGTAGATGTTCCTAAAGTGGTACCTTAAAACCGCTAAAAGGATATTGAGACCAGTTCTTAAGGGTACTCGGGAAAAGGCATCCTGGAATTGTAATTTATTCGATAATTTACCGAAAATAGGAATAATATGTGTCCCAGGAATTCATCTATTTTCTCTCTCTTTCTCTTTTTTAAGTTAAAGATTTAAAAGTTGAGAGCATTAGGCTAATATTCGTTTATTTACTGAAAATAGAAATAATAAATTGAGTCCCGAGAATTTATCTCTCTCTCTCTCTCTCTCCCTCTCTCTCTCTCTCTCTCTCTCTCTCTCTCTCTCTCTCTCTCTCTCTCTCTCTCTCTCTCTCTCTCTCTCTCTCTCTCTCTCTCTCTCTCTCTCTCTTTTAACAGAAAGTTAAAAAGTTAAAATTCGAGAGCATTAGGCTAATGTTGGAGAGGGAGTATCAGATTGGCTTGGAGTTGAACTTTAGGGTATCGGGAACGAAAGACTGTAACGGTGGTATTCTTAAAAAAGAAAAAAAATCCTTATTGAATCTTATATAAATCCTTGAAGAGGAAAGATTTATATAAAGAAAGATTTTTTTTTAAGAATACTACCGTAAGAATCTTACGGTGGTATTCTTAAAAAACTATTTTCCTTAAATAAATCTTTCTCTTCCAAGGATTTATATAAGAATTATATAAGGATTTTGGACAATTTATAGTTTCACCCAACCAACGATTTATTTATGTGGCTTCTGTGTTTCTGGTAAGAATACCACCGTAAAAATATTACGGTGGTATTCTTAAAAAAATCTTTCTTTACATGAAAGTTCATTTTCCAAGGATGTGTATAAAATCTATGTAAGGATTTTTTTTTTTTTTTTTTTTTTTTTTTTTTTTTTTTTTTTTTTTTTAAGAATACCACTGTAAAGACCACTGTTTTAGGGTGTCTGACCCACCTTTGGGCACCCTTTTGGCCATGAAGTCCATGAGAAGGCCCGGGAAGGGCGTGATAAGGGGTGTCAGGAAGGCCGCCAGGCTGAACAAGGACGAGAAGAAGCCAGCTGTTTAAAAAGAATAATGATGAATAGATGAAATAAAGAATGATATTAATAAGGAAAAGTATAATTGTATGTGGTCATTTTCTAGTGAAATTCATCTAAGTTACTATTTTCTCTATAAAACCTAAAAAGATTTTTCATAATTGTATGTGTGTGTGTATATAATATACATATATATATATATATATATATATATATATATATGTGTGTGTGTGTGTGTGTGTGTGTGTGTGTGTGTGTGTATTATATATATATATATTATATATATGTGTATGTGTTTGTGTGTGTATTATATGAATATATATATATATATATATATATATATATATATATATATATATATTCCTTTTTTTCATAAAGGATTCGTACCAGCTTCACCACGGGCTATGTGTTGAGCGTAAGTCTCTGTGAAAATTATGTAAGTACGGCAGTTAGTAGTCGATATATATATATATATATATATATATATATATATATATATATATATATATATATATATATACATATATATATATATGCAGTAATTCACAAGGCACACGTGTAAGAGACCACAATCATCCTATTGACTGGGATAATTCGAATGTAATAATTTCTTGTAGATCCTTATTAGAAAGAAACATCATCGAATCCAGTCATATTAAACAAACCTTTGACCATAATATCAATTTAAGATTAGGATTATTTAAACTTGATGATTTTGTTATTGATAAAATTGTAAGAACTTCTCCAAGTGCTACTAAGCGGGGGTGACGTAACGTCATGGACCGAACGTCCGTATATGTAAACATCGGCTCTACCTGATTGTGAAGGATCTTGTGTGTACTTCCCATGTTCCTAGCTTGTCTTTTACTTTATGCATATATATCCACCTTTGTCTCTGTAACTGTGTATTCCTTGATAATGTCTTAAATAGACGAAAACGTTCGGACTAAGCTTCTTATTTCCCAGTGGTTTTTTCTGCATATATATATATATATATATATATATATATATATATATATATATATATATATATATATATATATATGTGTGTGTGTGTGTGTGTGTGTGTGTGTGTGTGTGTGTGTGTGTGTGTGCATAACGACAAGGCGTTAATATATATATATATATATATATATATATATATACTGTATATATATATATATATATATATATATATATATATATATATATATATATATATTTTTCTAATAACGTAGTCTAGATACCTTCTTCGACGTCGTTGGCAATCCCGCTAACCCACGAATTGAAGACTGTGGCGAAGAGGACAACGCAGTAGAGGTTGATGAAGAACCAATAGAAGTGGAAGGCCGAAGTCAAGGAGAAAACCGTCGACTTGAAGTCGTATTCATTGTCCTCCTCCGATTCGTCTACAATTAATAGTAATAAACAAGTAAATAAATTAAAAGATAGATAAACATAAATGAGTGTATAGATAAATAAATAGATAAGTGGATAAATTAATAGATAAATAAGGAAACATAAAGGAGGGCATAAATAAATAGAGAAACCAAATCAAGGAGAATAGCGTCGACTTGAAGTCGTTTCTTTGTCTATTTCCTTCCATTCGTGAATAAATGAACAATATAATGAATAAATAAATAAGTAAACATATAAACGAGGAAATAAATGGATAAATATAACAAATAACTTGGACATCGCCTTCTGCATAAGGGACTTCGAGGTCTCTCCTTCTGCGTGAGGGACTTCCAGCTCTGACCTTCTGGGTAAGAGACATCGAGTTCTTACCTTCGAAGCAAAGGGACTTCGAGTTCTCACCCTCTGCGTGAGATACTTCGATCTCTCACCTTCTGCGTAAGGGACTTCAATCTCTCACCTTCTGCGTAAGGGACTTCGAGGTCTCACCTTCTGCGTAAGAGACTTCGATCTCTCACCTTCTGCGTAAGGGACCTCGAGGTCTCACCTTCTGAGTGAGGGACTTTGATCTCTCACCTTCTGGGTAAGGGACTTCGATCTCTCACCTTTTGCGTAAGGGACTTCGATCTCTCACCTTCTGCGTAAGGGACTTCGAGTTTTCACCTTCTGCGTAAGGGACTTCGATCTCTCACCTTCTGCGTAAGAGACTTCGATCTCTCACCTTCTGCGTAAGGGACCTCGAGGTCTCACCTTCTGAGTGAGGGACTTTGATCTCTCACCTTCTGCGTGAGGGACTTCGAGGTCTCACCTTCTGCGTAAGGGACTTCGATCTCTCACCTGCGTAAGAGACTTCGATCTCTCACCTTCTGCGTAATCGACCTCGAGGTCTCACCTTCTACGTAAGGGACTTCGAGTTCTCACCTTCTGCGTGAAGGACTTCGATCTCTCACCTTCTGTGTAAGGGACTTTGATCTCTCACCTTCTGCGTAAGGGACTTCGAGCTCTCACCTTCTGCGTAAGGGACCTCGAGGTCTTGCCTTCTGCGTAAGGGACCTCGATCTCTCACCTTCTACGTGAGGGATTTTGAGGTCTCACCTGTGTAAGGGACTTCGAGGTCTCACCTTCTGGGTAAGGGACTTCCAACTCTGACCTTCTGGGTAAGAGACTTCGAGTTCTTACCTTCTACGCAAGGGACTTCGATCTCTCACCTTCTGCGTAAGGGACTTCGATCTCTCACCTTCTGCGTAAGGGACTTCGAGGCCTCACCTTCTGCGTAAGGGACTTCGAGCTCTCACCTTTTGCGTAAGGGACTTCGAGGTCTCTCCTTCTGCGTAAGAGACTTCGATCTCTCACCTGCGTGAGAGACTTCGATCTCTCACCTTCTGCGGAAAGGACTTCGATCTCTCACCTTCTGCGTAAGGGACTTCGATCTCTCACCTTCTGCGTAAGGGTCTTCGAGGTCTCACCTTCTGCGTAAGGGACTTCGAGGCCTCACCTTCTGCGTAAGGGACTTCGAGCTCTCACCTTTTGCGTAAGGGACTTCGAGGTCTCTCCTTCTGCGTGAGGGACTTCGAGCTCTCACCTTCTGCGTAAAGGTCTTCGATCTCTCACCTTCTGCGTAAGAGATTTCGATCTCTCACCTTCTGCGTAAGGGACCTCAATGTCTCACCTTCTGAGTGAGAGACTTCGATCTCTCACCTTCTGCGTAAGGGTCTTCGAGGTCTCACCTTCTGCGTAAGGGACTTCGAGCTCTCACCTTCTGCGTAAGGGACCTCGAGGTCTCGCCTTCTGCGTAAGGGACCTCGATCTCTCACCTTCTGTGTAAGAGACTTCGATCTCTCACCTTCTGCGTGAGAGACTTCGATCTCTCACCTTCTGCGGAAAGGACTTCGATCTCTCACCTTCTGCGTAAGAGACTTCGATCTTTCACCTTCTGCGTAAGGGACTTCGATCTCTCACCTTCTGCGTAAGAGACTTCGATCTCTCACCTGCGTAAAGGAC
The DNA here is from genome assembly GCF_046742065.1 of Oratosquilla oratoria. Lineage (NCBI taxonomy): Eukaryota > Metazoa > Arthropoda > Malacostraca > Stomatopoda > Squillidae > Oratosquilla > Oratosquilla oratoria. Next base: position 17,267,044 of record NC_134791.1, on the reverse strand, counting down.
CTCGAGGTCTCACCTTCTGAGTGAGGGACTTCGATCTCTCACCTTCTACGTAAGGGTCTTCAAGGTCTCACCTTGTGCGTAAGGGACTTCGAGCTCTCACCTTCTGCGTAAGGGACTTCGAGGTCTCGCCTTCTGCGTAAGGGACTTCGATCTCTCACCTTCTGCGTGAGGGACTTCGATCTCTGACCTTGTGCGTAAGGAACTTCGAGGTCTCGCCTTCTGCGTAAGAGACTTCGATCTCTCACCTTCTGCATAAGGGACCTCGAGGTCTCACCTTCTGCGTGAGGGACTTTGATCTCTCACCTTCTGCGTGAGGGACTTCGAGGTGTCACCTTCTGCGTGAGGGACTTCGATCTCTCACCTTCTGCGTAAGGGACTTCGATCTCTCACCTTCTGCGTAAGGGACCTCGAGGTCTCGCCTTCTGTGTAAGGGACATCGATCTCTCAGCTTCTGTGTAAGGGACTTTAAGGTCTCACCTTCTGCGTAAGGGACTTCGATCTCACCTTCTACGTAAGGGACTTCGATCTCTCACCTTCTGCGTAAGGGACTTCGATCTCTCACCTTCTGCGTAAGAGACTTCGAGCTCTCAGCTTCTGCATAAGGGACTTCGATCTCTCACCTTCTGCGTGAGGGACTTCGATCTCTGACCTTGTGCGTAAGGAACTTCGAGGTCTCGCCTTCTGCGTAAGGGACTTCGATCTCTTACCTTCTGCGTAAGGGACCTCGAGGTCTCACCTTCTTAGTGAGGGACTTCGATCTCTCACCTTCTGCGTAAGAGACTTCGAGGTCTCACCTTCTGCGTAAGAGACTTCGAGCTCTGACCTTCTCCGTGAGGGAGTTCGAGTTCTCACCTTCTGCGTAAGGGAGTTCGATCTTTCACCTTCTGCGTAAGGGACTTCGATCTCTCACCTTCTGCATAAGGGACTTCGATCTCTCACCTTCTGCGTGAGGGACTTTGATCTCTGACCTTCTGCATAAGGAACTTCGAGGTCTCGCCTTCTGCGTAAGGGACTTCGATCTCTCACCTTCTGCGTAAGGGACTTCGAGGTCTTACCTTCTCCATGAAGGTTTTCGAGTTCTCACCTTCTGCGTAAGGGAGTTCGACCTCTCACCTTCTGCGTAATGGACTTCGAGGTGTCACCTTCTGCGTAAGGGACTTCGATCTCTCACCTTCTACGTAAGGGACTTCGAGCTCTCACCTTCTGCGTAAGGGACGTGGTGCTTGGGCATGACCGCGGTGAGCAAGATGGAGGAGGACGCGACACCGGCCAGGATCCATGAGGCCAACCGGAAGGAGAACCCGGCCTCGACCATCACCTGGAAGACGAGAAAAGTGAGGGAATCTTACGTCAGGAGGCGCTTAGTAGCCACTGAAGCCGTTGTCACCTTTTGCCCGACCCCTCTTTTTTTTTTTTTTTTTTTTTTTTTTTTTTTTTTTTTTTAAATACCTGCACGAAGAGGAACAGCCCGGCGGAGGCGGCGAAGATCCCGCTCATGATGGTGAGGGCCGTCGCCTTGTACTTCGGGAAGAGGTTGGCCAACTGGAGGCCCGCCAGCCGCAGCTGGTTCCCGCCGAGGGCCAGGAGGATTATGGACCCATAGATCCAGTTCGGGGAGTCTGAAGGAGGAGGAACATATAGTGGGTAGTTTGTATATTTATTTGTTGGGTTGTTTATTCGTTTTTGTTTGGTTCTATTCTGTCTCTTTCCGTTTCGTGTTGTTTTTGTTTTGTGTTGTTGCGTTTTGCTTTGTTGTTTTTGCTTTATTTTTTTGTTTTTGTTTTCCCTTTTTTGTTTTGGTCTTGTTTTGTGTGTTTTTTTGGTGGTATTTTGTGTTTTGTTTTGTCGTTTCCTATGTTTTGTGTTGCATCGCCTTCTCTTTTGTCTTTCCTTTTAGGCGCAAAATTGAATAAAATAATTTGGCGGCAGCCAGAATAAAGACAAAAATACAAAAAATTACCTTGAAGAAACCTTCCACTCCACCACACTATTACCTATCTCTTCACTTACTAACAGAACCATCCCTTCCTTCCCTCGTCCTCTCTTCACTCCCGACACCACGCTACATCCCCAAACTCAAACTCACCCCTCCCTTTCAACTTGGTTTCACTCAGTACCAACACATCCACATGCCAACACTGGGACGGAGTGGAGAAGTGGGTGAGTTAACCTATGTTATCATCCCTTTCACTCGTTATAAGGAAAAAGAAATGGAGATGAATGAAAAATAAAAGACAAGTTTACCTTTGGATGCCATGCCCAAGCACACAAAGCCTGAAACCACCATTGCTCTGCAAAAAGAATAGAAAATATGTATGTATATTTATATACATATGTGTACACACACACATACATACACACACACACACACACACACAAACACACACACACACAAACACAATATATATATATATATATATATATATATATATATATGAAGAGATGAAGAGGAGGTCGAGGAGGAGGAGGAGGTCGAGGAGAAGAGCGAGGAGGAGGAGGAGGAGAAGCTCGAGAAGGAGGAGGAAGTCGTGGAGAAGGTGGAGGTCGAGGAGCAGGAGGAGATCGAGGAGAATGTCGAGGAGGAGGTGGAGGAGGAGGAGAACCTACCCGCCGGAGATTCTGGTGATGGCGAGGCCGAGGTGGTGGAGCATGTAGCCGAAGAGGAAGCCCGGGGTGCTGTACACGGTGCAGCCCAACGTGTAGATCAGAGCGAAGGTCTCGTCCTGGGCCTCACACCCTCGAAGGAACTAAAAGAATATAAATAAATAAACAAATAAATAAATAGATATAAAGAAGTGTGTGTGTGTGTGTGTGTGTGTGTGTGTGTGTGTGTGTGTGTGTGTGTGTGTGTCCGTGCGCGCAGGGAGAAGAGAAAGCAGTTTAAATTGAAAATGATGTTGAAGCAGGGTGTGTGTTATGTCATCGTGGTTGTCTAGTTTCTATGCGTACAGGGTGACCACACGCGTGACCAAAGGGACAAACCAGGGTGGAGTGCTTTCCGGGTGCCAGGGTGACCAAGGTGAAGACTGGGGCCAGCCACAGGGTGTGTTGTTCTTAGGGTTTGTTGTTTACCAGCGATTCTATCCGTATGGACAGTCTCGCGACGCTGTCGTGTCTTGTAGGATGTATGGAGAGGGAATGGTCGTGGGGGAAGGCATAGCAGGAACTTGTCCCGTCTTTCGGGGAAAATGTTTGAGAGAAAGGAGAGAGAGAGAAAGAGAGAGAGAGAGAGAGAGAGAGAGAGAGAGAGAGAGAGAGAGAGAGAGGAAGTGAGGGAGGGGGGAAGAGAAAGAGGACATTAAAATTGAAACTAAAAAAGAATAATTGAATTAACTCTGAGGAGTAGAAATGTTCAGAGAGAGAGAGAGGAAATAAAGAAGGGAGGAAGAGAAACAGGACATTAAAATTAAAAATAGAAAAGAATAATTGAATTAACTGTAAGGAGTAGAAATATTCAGAGAGAGAGAGAGAGAGAGAGAAAGGGGAAAAGTGAAGAAGGGAGGAAGAGAAAGAGGATATTAATATTGAAAATAGAAAAGAATCATTTCACAAAACCTAAGAAGTAGAAATGTTTAGATATCTGGGGACAGACTTGACTGCAGATGAAGGACTGGATTAGGCGATGGGCTGGCGTCTACCAGCACTTTTATCCTCGAAGTCAACCTCGAGTAAATGGCAGAGTAACTTAAAAAAAATATAGAAAAAAAAAATAATGTCGAGGATGCTCACTGGGTCGTTCGAAGAATAGAAATCAAATGGCTCAAAGAATATATAAGAAAAAAATAATTATAATGATAATGATAAATAATAATGATAATAGTAATGATAATAATAATAATAATAATAATAATAATAATAATAATAATAATAATAACAATAATAATACATTATAATTATATAATTTTATGACAGTCGCGCGCAGGACTCGAACCTACCTCTCAGGCGCCAGTAAGACGCGACTGTCATAAAGTTATCTGATTGATGTCGCTGTCCACTAGCGAATGTCTCACATTATGATTATATTATTAATAATGATAAATACTAATAGTAATAATGATCCTTAGGAGGACAGCGAGAGGAAAGGACTCCATTACAGAATGTTTGTGGATGAGGTAACACTGATGGGAAGATATACGAGATTGTGTGTGTGTGTGTGTGTGTGTGTGTGTGTGTGTGTGTGTGTGTGTGTGTGTGTGTGTGTGTGTGTGTGTGTGTGTACCTAATTTACCTCTTACGCTCCAATTATAATACCTAACTTCAAGTTCGTGTGTGATTCACCACTGTCTTGGATCACGTGTTGGACTCGTGATCGACAGCTATTTACCTCCCGGAAGAGAGCTCAGAGCTCATATATGACCGTTGGAGTAACGACTCGAAGCGCAGCGATAATGTAATTATTTCAGCCCTGGGCGGGATTCGAACCCGGACCACCGTAATGGTAGCCGGGAATTCTAACCACTGCGCCATCGAGGTGTGTGTGTGTGTGTGTGTGTGTGTGTGTGTGTGTGTGTGTGTGTGTGTGTTTTGCGTGTGCTTAAACGGACTTGTGAGTATTTGCACGTGAACATCCCAAGCAGCGTTTCTCAACCTTTAAGCGGCCCATACACGATCAATTATATTGCGCAATTTCATTGTCAATACTCTGAATTGACAATTAAATTGACTGTGTATGGGTGATATATCGCCCATACACGGTCAATTTAATTGTCAATTCAGAGTATTGACAATGAAATTGCGCAATATAATTGATCGTGTATGGGCCGCTTCAGGGTTCCCCGGAACCCTAAGGTTCCGCAAAAGGTCCCTAAGGGTTCCGCGAGAACAAGTGAGATAAGCTAATGCACTTATGTTTTTCTATTTAAAATTTCATATACGCAATAAAATTAAACACGCACGACATATTCTTGGTTATTGTAATAATGGAATATAGACATCATCCTATCTAACCTATTATTACGATGAAAATAAAATGAGAAAGATATGGTATATATATATATATATACTGTATATATATATATATGTATATATATATATATATATTATTATATATATTTTTTATTTATCTTTATTTTTTTTTTTTTTTTTTTTTTTTTTTTTTTTTTTTTTAGACAATTTATTCTCAAGGTTACGTAAGGGTAAAAAGGTTAAGGAACGCTGATCCCAAGGATTCACACTCATAGTTTCCGATAACACTTACCTGTTCCGAATCCGCGATATTCAAAGTCGCATTAGGCGAAGAATACGCCGTGTAATTCCCGAACTGGCCGACAACCTCCTCCTCCTTCTCCTCGAAGTCGCACAGATGGAGGAAGAGACCTTCCCTCTTGAGGACGTAGACCAGCTGGGCCCAGCCGAAGATGGCTCCGCCGAAGAAGAAGGACTCGAAGAATCCTATGAAGTACATGATCCATCTGCGGGAGGCGCTGTAGCCGAGGACCGATTTCTTTCCTTCCGGGTCCTTCGACGGAGAGGGAAAGTCCGGGGGTGTTGAGGGTGAAGTTCTTTCGTGACACATCGTGTGGTGACTTCGCGGGGAGACGGAGGAAGAGGAGGAAGAAGAAGAGAAAGAAAAAAAGGAGGAGGAGGAATAGAAGAAGAGAGGAAGAAGAAGAAAAAAGACAGTAAGACCTTTTCTCTACTTCGCGACGACGTCGTTCTTCGCGTCGAGTCGAAGAACACACCAACCCTTCGTCGAAGTCTTTGGGAAACTCTTCCTTCGAAGTCTTCGTGTGAGTTCGATGCGATCACCCTCGACGTTGACCAAACTGGGAGTTCGAAAGACCCGCCAGCTTCGATCTGAGTTCGGGAATTTCTTCGTATTCAGTGTTTACACACCAACGACTGTTACTTCACCTCCTGAGATCTCTTCTAAGACCGAATAGAATCGCCTGGCTTTAGCCAGAATAAACTCTCTAGAGGTGCCACAGGGGACTCTTCTAGGGTCTAGGACTTATCTAGAACGTACTTCGCCTGATCAGAGGTCCTTCTTAGGCTGAATAAAATCTTCTAACGACAATGAGAACGAGATGGTTAACGTTGAGACAGCGGGATCCTCTGGGGCCGGTGTACATAAGTCGAGAGATTCAAGAAATATATTGAATAAAATCACCTGACGGCAGACAGGCTTAAACACTGCAGTGATGACACTTGTGGAGCTGGTCTTGGACCACTTGCTGGGCGCGTGATCGACAGCTATTACCCTCCCGGAGGAGAGCTGAGAACCGACGAAGGGGAGATCGACACGTGAAGAGAGGGTATTGACGTTATGAAGACTACATGAGCAGTCTGGGGCATTGTTCGGAGTAGCTCCAACATATATATATATATATACACACACATATATATGTAATCCCCACAAGACACGTGTGTAGGGAACCAAATATTTGGCATCCAGGGTACCAAACGTCCCACAAAAGGATTTTGAGGGAAATGCTCAGAATAGTGATTTGTGCTCAAAACGTGTTGTGTGGTTTAATTGGTGAAAAAAACGGGATGTTGACTTCCGTGCCATGCAAACAAAATAAAACATAATTTAGCTTCGGTAACATGTGATGCTACCTGGCTGAGCAGGTTAGGGTGTCATTACTTGCGGCGAAGGTCGAGGGGATGGCGGTTCGAATCCTGCCACCGGCGAAGTTGAACCAAGGGTATGGTTCATTAAATTCCACGCTACAAAGTCCTCTGTAAGGGGCACCGTCTTAGCCTTCCAATAGGAGGGAGTTTGTGACGTTAAACAATATCATTTAATTACGAAGATGAATCTTTCTCAGCTGAATAAAAACGTTTGGAAACAACAGGAAACAATGGTCTCAAACTGTCCGGAAATAGATTCAATTTGAAGTGGGTAGAAACAACTTCGCCAACTGTGTAGTTAATGAATGGAATAGACTTCCTGCAGAGGCAGTGCAATGTAGTTCAGTTCGAAGCTTTAAGAATCATTTAGATAAACACCTAAGCAAGATGCTGTAATGATTATCATTTATTTTTTATTACTTGTTTTTGTTTTGTTATCATTTGTCTGTTTGATTCTCATTTATTATTAGTTATATGTCAATTTATTATTGTTTTCTATTTACCTGTTTGTTTATTATTTAACTATACATATGCGTTTATTTATGTATTTTATTTGTTATCTATTTTATTATACTTCTTATTTATTAATTTATTATTATTATTTTGATTTTTTTCGCATCCGACCTAGATATGGACCAAAAGGTCTCCTGTCGGCATGCTCCGCCTTTGTAATCCTTTGTAATCTTTGCAATCCTTTGAAACTGCCTTTCGCCTGAACCGGCCACAGTTCTCTACCAGTAGAAAGTAGAAAACTGACGGTAGATTTTGTAGATAAGGCAGTAAGGAAGGAAAACCCAAGTAAAATCAACTTTCTTGTGTTAGAAAAATCTAGTAGGACTAATTCTTGATGTTGGGGGAAAAGCTAGACAAGTTTATTTAGTAAGTAGTGTAAGAGAAGATGTCATTAGACTGTTGTGGGCCATTTTACCAGCGCTTCTATTTTCTTTGGAGATCAAGAGACAGTATGATATAATGATGATATGCTGCTTGAGCAATTTTAGCATTTTTTGCATTTATTTAAAGTGCACTTACCTTTTGACTGGGCTACCTCCCTTGTGAGGGGGAAAAGTCTTTGGTATACAGATTATTATTATTATCATTATTATTATTATTATTATTATTATTATTATTATTATTATTTTATTATTGTTCATTATTATTATTATTATTATTATTATTATTTTATTATTGTTCATTATTATTACGCCATATAGAAAAATAGTTGGTAATCATCCCAACCCGCCTATAAAAATATGCCCATTTTATCATTGTTATCATTATTATTGTTATTATTATCATTACTATTATTATTATTATTATTATTATTATTATTATTATTATTATTATTATTATTATTATTATTATTATTATTATTATTGTTGTTTGTAATATTATTTTATTATTATTATTTCATTATTCAGTATCATTATTACTGTTAGTATCATTATTCGTTATCATTATTAATTAGGTCATGGACGGGAATACAAACGTACTGCTTCAATACAAGATGTTCCAAATCACGTTTTATTATAATTATTATTATTATTGTTATTATCATTATCATTATTCGGAACGTTATAAAATCTATTGTTCCGCCGTATCATCGTCAGCTGTGTTGTCTGGACAATGGCGGTTAACAGATTGAAAGTTTGCGAACACGTAGGGGGACTAGACTAGGAAGATTTTATTTTTAACTAATAACCACCATTTTCAAGCCGTGAATGATAATAACGTAGACCGATAGATTCCACAAACGTTCCAAAACGTTCCAAAGAGTGAGAACGTTTTTAGGAACATCTTGTAGATAGCGTCAGTCATGTTGACCGTGGAGGTACCGCGTATGGTGCTCATCAGACACACTAACAACAACAAAGAGGTGCATGACTCGTGATCGGCAGCTAATATCCTCCCGGATGAGAACTCATCCACCCCCATTGCTCATGGAGGACAGTAACGGTTTGTATCACTGGAAGCTTTTGGTGTTGGGAATGTGGCGCGAACTCGGGACTTCACGTGTGAGACCCAACGACGCTATCCACTTCACAAAGCACGCGCGCGTGTGTGTGTAATTCACCACGGTCTTGGATCACGTGTTGGACTCGTGATCGACAGCTATTTCCCTCCTGGATGAGAACTCAGAGCTCATATGACCGATCTATGGGAAATGCTGTGACCTTACACTCACACACACACCCCAACTCCCCACACACAAGAGTTGGAGTAACGACTCGCAGCGCAGTGATACTGAAATTATTTCAGCCCTGGGCGGGATATGAACCCGGACCGCCGTAGTGGCAGGCGAGAACTCTAACCACTGCGCCACAGGGTGTGTGTGTGTGGATGTGTATGTGTGTGTTTGTATATATATGTACTGGATAATATAATTCCATCTGTCTATAAATATGGTAATGGCATTTTTTGTTTAATATTTTGAGCTCATACCAAATTATTTTGTACAGCTTAGGAGTTTAGGCAAAAATGATATTAAAATAACATGTTAAACAATATCAAACCCACTGTATATATCCAGACGATTTTATTCAGCTGAGGGGGTAGCCCCATAATCAAAAGAAGCCCAGTTAATTTCAATTCATTTGTTGACTTGAGGCCCACTCAAAAAAAGCCCAAAATATTTCTTAGAGCCCATTTATGAAGCCCAATTACGAAGCCCAATTTTTGTTGCTTTCATTTTCAAGGCCCGTTTCATAGAAGCCTATAGACGTTTAGAAGCCCATAAGGTCTTATCATTGACCTTTTAATATGAGATAAAGCCCGTATGTTTCAAGCCGTTGTAAAAAGCCCTTTTCGATGGCGCGTATATTTTAAGCCCGTATAAGCTCGTACACAAATCTTTGTGCTTGCATGGCTGCCCAAGCCATCTTGTTGCTTCTAGGGACTTGACTCTGTCCATTAGAGTCAAAAGCAGGGAATCCTGGCTTCCGTTGGTCCCTGAATGGCTGCCCAAGCCATCTTGTTGCTCCTAGGGACTTGACTCTTTGCCCATTTGAGTCATAAGCAGGGAATCCTGGCTTCCGTTGGTCCCTGAATGGCTGCCCAAGCCATATTGTTGCTCCTAGGGACTTGACTCTGTCCATTAGAGTCAAAAGCGGCGAATCCTGGCTTCCGTTGGTCCCTGAATGGCTGCCCAAGCCATCTTGTTGCTCCTAGGGACTTGACTCTGTCCATTAGAGTCAAAAGCGGCGAATCCTGGCTTCCGTTGGTCCCTGAATGGCTGCCCAAGCCATCTTGTTGCTCCTAGGGACTTGACTCTTTGCCCATTTGAGTCATAAGCAGGGAATCCTGGCTTCCGTTGGTCCCTGAATGGCTGCCCAAGCCATCTTGTTGCTCCTAGGGACTTGACTCTTTGCCCATTTGAGTCATAAGCAGGGAATCCTGGCTTCCGTTGGTCCCTGAATGGCTGCCCAAGCCATCTTGTTGCTCCTAGGGACTTGACTCTTTGCCCATTTGAGTCATAAGCAGGGAATCCTGGCTTCCGTTGGTCCCTGAATGGCTGCCCAAGCCATCTTGTTGCTCCTAGGGACTTGACTCTTTGCCCATGAGAGTCAAAAGCAGGGAGTCCTGGCTTCCGTTGGTCCCTGAATGGCTGCCCAAGCCATCTTGTTGCTCCTAGGGACTTGACTCTTTGCCCTCGAGAGTCCTGGCTTCTGTCGGTCCCTGAATGGCTGCCCAGGCCATTTTCTTGATAGGGACTTGACTCTTTGCCCTTCAGAGTCGAAATTAGGGAGCTTGTTGGTCCCTCTTGCTGATGGTTGCCCAAACCATCGGGACTTTCTGGGGCTTCTGTGCCCTTAGGAAGGGGGGTGCTTCCTTCTTCTGGGTCACCTGTGTGATCTTCTCCGCCCCAACTTTCTTGGTCGTCCACAGGTCAAGGTCATTCACGATCAGAACCTAGGTCACGACCCAGATTGATAGTATAGCAAAGAATAACAGTAGTACAGTGGTAGTAGCAGTACTAGAGCAATAGTACTATTAGTTATATGTCAATTTATAATCATTTACTATTTACCTGTTTGTTTGTTATTCAACTATACCTATGCATTTATTTATGTATTTTATTTGTTATTTTTACATTATTATAGTTTTAATTTATTATTAATATGATTTTTTTTTTTTTTTTTTTTTGCCTCCGACCTAGATATGGATCAAAAGGTCTCCTGTCGGCATGCTCCGCCTTTGTAATCCTTTGTAATCCTTTGTAATAGTAGTAATAATACTGGTAATAGGGCAATGATAGTGTAGTAGTAGCATTATTATTATTATTATCATTAGTAATAGTAGTAGTAGTAATAGTATTAGTGGTAGTAGTAGTAGTTGTTGTTGTATTACTAATAACTGTAGTAACACAGGTTGTAGATGTAGAAGTACTAGAAGTATTTACCTAGTTGTATCTTACTGGAACTACGCTCGTGGTGTCCCGTCTCGCCATATCTAATTTGCTCTTAAATTCTTGTATTGTTTTTGCACACACTGTTGTTTCGTCTAGTATGCTCCAAACATCCACCACTCTGTGTGGGAAAGCTGTTCCTTTTCAGGTCTCTTCTATAACAGTCTTTTTTGAGCTTCCTTCCATGTCCTCTTGTGTTTCTTTTATCCCAGTTTAGTAAGCCCTCTCTATCAAGGACTTCTATACCTCTCGTAATTCTGTAGATGGTCAACAAGTCACCTCTTTCTCTTCTTTGTTCCAGAGTCGGTAATTCTAGTTTTGACAATCTGTGTTCATATGACAGTTTTGATTGTGTTGGGTCATCTTGGTAGTTGCTCTCTGGATTGTCTCAATTTTCCTTATAATCTTTTTTGGTACTGGGTGACCATAGTGTTGCTGCGTACTCAAATTTTGGTCTTATCAGTGTGACTAGTATTTTCTTTACCATTTCTTCGTTTAAGTTAGTAAAATCCAATTTTATTGATCTTAGCAAGTTGTAGGTTTCGCCGACAATTTTATTTATATGTTTATTAGGGCATATATATTTTATGATCACTCCCAAGTCTTTTTCAGATCCTACTTTCTTTACTTCTTTTTCACCAATTTTATATTGTCCTGTTATCTTTTTCTTTTCCAAATTCCATTATGGTACATTTCTTAATGTTGAAGTCCACAGCCCACCTATGACTCCATTCCCAGACCCTGTTCAGCAGAGCTGGGCGCGTTTCTCGTTGCGTTCCGCTTTAGTTTGGCCGCTTTTAGCGCTCCCAAACTATAAACCAATATAGGTGCCAATATAGTACGTGGCCTATCTTTTGGATGTGGCCTATAGTATATATGTGGCCTACCGGACTTTTATTTAGGTATGAACCTATCTATTAAGCTTTAATAGTTTGGGAGAGCGCTAACCGCGGCCATACTAAAGCGGAACGCATCTAGGAACGCGCCCAGCCATACTGTTCAGATCTCTGCAGTGAGTCACAGTCCGTTTCAGTACTTACTTTCTACAATAGTTTTGAGTCGTCATGCAACATTCCACACCCTCATCCTTGTTATTCACATAGCATACATTATTGGGGCCAATACTGATCCTTGTGGAACTCCACTAATCACCTCTTCCCAATTAGAAGTCTCATCTCTTAGCACTCCCATCATTTTTCTTCCATGCAAAAAATCCTCCATCCTAATTGTATCTTACGGGAAGGGGAGCTATGCTCGTGATGTCCCGTCTCTGTATCTCGCCATAACTAATTGTGTGTGTGTTTATGTAATTGTAGCGTACAGAATTAGAACAGTGTACGTAAGGAATCTCGCCTCTGGGTTTCTATTTATATAAAATTAAAATAAAATTAGTTTGTTACTTGAAATAACTTTTTTCTTTTTCTTTATTCGTACCCTAGTTGTACCCGCCACACGCGCCCGTTTATGTTACTTGAAATAACTAGTTTTCTTTTTCTTTTTCTTTATTCGTACCCTAGTTGTACCCGCCACACGCGCCCGTTACCTAATCGCTTCTACCCTCCCTCCTCCCTCCCTCCCTCCCTCCACCACCACCACCACCACCACCCAGGAAGCACCAGCCACGGAAATTAATTAAATAAATCGTCAGCTACAATGTAAATATGGAGGGTATTCATGGATATATTAGACTGGGATTAATTGTTTGATGATGATATACAGCTGAAATCAATAACAAAAATTATCTGGCGTTAGCGCTCCACTTGGTATGATGTCATTTTTCAGTGATAATTTGAAGTGTGTATATTCCACGGTCCACGATAATTTATTCTGTTCATCCATGAGTGATTATTATCATTATTGTTGATTTATCTGTGTTTTTTATGTAGGAAAATGTTTTTTAGTTAGAGGGTAGGA
>NC_134791.1:17206652-17249152 GCF_046742065.1 Oratosquilla oratoria | reverse complement strand
AAGTTAAGGGCGGACAATGTTAACTTCTTCCACACGATGATATCTACGTCGGCGTCATGAGACGCAAGTGGGTACACAAGGATCCTGACTTCGGCGTCTTGATTATATTTATTTTGTAGTTTTATCCGAGTTAACCCCGAATTCTGTGAACTGGTTTAATCACGTTTTCTGTGTTTATTATTACTCAGAGTAAAAGAGAATGAGTAATACAGCACTGACTTCATATTTTATAATACAAGTAGTGTGGTGCGTCGTACATATGGCAGCCAATGTTGCATGCGAGAGGTTAACTTACCTGTATCACAAAGGTCCTGGAAGACTTGTCATCCAGGAGGTACTAAGAGGGAGAGAAGGGGGTGGACGGAAGTGGAGTACGTTGGGGATGGAATGGGTGGAAGTGGATTTTATGCCTTTGTTTTTTGGCTACCTCCCTTGTAAGGGGGAGAAAAAAGCCTGTGGTAAATGTACAAAAGTCCTCCAGATGGAGACACTTTCCTGGCCTGTGAGATCGGGAGTTTGTGACGTTAGATCGGAACATTCTCTGTATGTGAGACACAAGCGATGGCTTTGGTTACATAAACTCCGCACCCCTTTTCGTCATCCATACTCTTGTATTCCCCACTACAAAAGGAAGCTTGCTGGTCGAGCAGGTTAAGGTGTTGTTACTTGCGGCAAAGCTCAAGGGGATGATGGTTTGAACCCTGCCACTGGCTAAGTTGAACCAAGGGCATGGCTTATTAAATTCCATGCTACAAAGTCCTCTGTAAGGGGCACCATCCTAGCCTTCTGATAGGACGGAGTTTGGGACATCAAACTATATCATCATTGTATCCCCCCCCCTCACCACACACACATGTCTGAGGTTAAATGAAAGTCAGTCTGCATGATTTTGGTTTGTAAATAATGGCACAAAATGGGCGTAGTACATTGTGAAACGCGTAAACTATCACACTTTCATTTACACAATGACAGTGGCAGTTTATATATAATATATATAAGTCACATAAGGCTTCAAGGCATAGGAAAAAAATATACATATATACGAGTCATCCTTACGACTCAAACATGACAGGACCGTCTAGGTCCGTACACACTCGTGCCTTATTCTATCAATACCCAATGATCACCTCGTTGATTTTGTTCCGTCCTAGCCTCCTCCGAGAGGGGAAGGTTGTAAATCGACTCAAACGCAAAACAATTCGTGCATCTTCAGGGAGAACCGTAATGGCGAATGCGGTTATTTATATACATGTGGTGCTTTGCAGGTTATTCGAGTGTATAAATACTCCCATTCGTATCCAAGGCTTCTCAGTGGCTCGACAGAATTGCTGCTCTAAGTGGTTACTGGATATTAACGGGTTAATCTTAATGATTAATACAATCTGCAAATTCCTCGGTTGATATTGTTTGCGAATATCTTGACCCTATCAACCACTGTCTACGGGTTACACAAGCGCAATATCATCGTACTGACCATTCTTACCAACTTCGTAAACACAGCAATCCCTCCCATATCCAAACTCATTGGGTCGTAAGGCATTCATATTTGGGGAGTATTCGGAATTGCGAGGCACAATTATCCCTTCCCCCTCCCAGGTCGTCACTCCGCCACTCGTGTCAAATTTTCAATTCTGAAGGAATAAAAGTAGTAGACAATTCACACATAAATCATGTTTGGATAATGGCGGTCCAGATGTGGGATGGATTACCGTAAGCTTATTTTCATTCCCAGGAATGAATTTCAAGTGGTAGACAATGAAATATCCTCTAAACATTTCATGATTTCGATGACAAAATAATCCTCAAGAATATTTCTGTGCCAAATCTGTAACATCTGCACAAGTTTTCTTACAATGAGCAATTAACATTCATTAATACACTGACTACGACGTGCTCCCATTGTACAATATACAGTAAACCTAGTACGTGTACCCCACATCACATAAAAAATTGAATCATATTCATTTATTAGGAAAAACAAACAAGGTACATGATGACAATTATGATTAATCATCTTTAAGTCAATGGAAATAGATGTACTTACACGGCAAAAAGAATTCATGAGCATCTAACAATGTTATTACAAATTCCCGTATCCTTGCGTCATGTGTTCATTCAAATAATGAACGGGAAGGCAAGGAAACCTTATTTTACGTCTAGACGATGCCTACAGAACTATGACATAAATATATCCTGATAAAGAAAGACGTTAATGCTAAAGATCGGCGTTAGGACGATGACGAAGCTCAGGTGCCTTTAAAGTCACAATTTCTCCACTAAATTATCACAGAAAGAAAAAAATATATAAAAAAATAAATGACTAGTTAAAGTGACTTTGGAGGCAGAACTAAGATCACAATTTAGGAAGCTAGATTTAAATCGTGTAGCACCTTCTAATCTACTCATTATATCAGTAGTGCATAATGCTTTCACTCCTGTGTGTGTGTGTATTTACCTAGTTGTATTTTACGGGAAGGGGAGCTATGCTCGTGGTGTCCCATCCTCGTATCTCGTTTTATCTAGACTGTTTTTAAATTCATGTATCATTTTTGCACACACCACATTCTCATCTAACTTGTTCCAAACATCTATTACCCTGTGTGTACGTGTGTTCGTGTGTGTATTCGTTCCATTGCACGTACATGGTGCGGATAAACCAACTCTGGTTGTTGGGCCGTGCAACGGAAGTGTTGCATCTCACTACACTGTCTTCGACTTAACCACTTTGGTATGATGATGCCTACATAGACATCAATAGGCACAAGTGGGTACACAAGGATTACGGTGTCAGCGTCTTGATTATATATATTTTTTGTAGTTGTTCATGAATTACCCCCGGATTCTGTGAACTGGTCTAATCACATTTGCTGAGTTTATTATTTCTCAAGATAGGAGAGAGGGAGGAGGGTGGAGGGGAGTGGAGTATATGGGAAATGAAGTGGGGGGGGGTGATTTCTGTGCCTTTTTCTTTTTGGCTACCCCCCCCGTGTAAGGGGGAAAAAGCCTTTGGTATATGTATGTATGTATTATTTCTCAGAGTAAAAGAGAACGAGTAAAACAGCAGTGACTTTATATTTTATAATGCAAGTAGTGTGATGCAAATTACATAAGCCAATGTTGTGCACGAGAATTTGAGTCGTACTGAAGTGGTTAAGTATGTGTGAAGGGACAGGGACGACCCTTTAACTGTGAGGTGCAAAGATAAGAGGGACAACAAATGGATATTGGATTGGTGACGGGTGGTTGTAGGCTTTGACTTAGCCAACCCCATTATAAGGAGGAAAACGTCTTTTGGTGTGTGATGTACCACAAAAGAGCTACGCCCATGGGCCCGGACCGTCCCCATGTCTCCATTGGTTCAACGTAGTTTTAAATTCACTTATGTATTTTGACATGCGTGTGTAACATACCTCGTTATGTTTTGTAAGATAGAGATTATTCTTGGCATTGCTCATGAATTTCCAAGGTTATGATTGTGTGTATGTGTCTTTGTAAACTGAAAGCATAACTTTTTAAACTAAAATGGAAGAGTAGGCCAGTTGGAAGAAAACACACATCTTGTAATTCACCATGGTACTAGATCACATGCTGTACTTGTGATCCGCAACTATTACCCTCCAAAATAAAAACTTCAGTTTCAGTGTGTATATCAGGGGTGCAGTGCTATTTCATATGCTGGAGCCTGAAGGACCTGATAGGTGGTAATGAAAAAAGCCTGCCATCCCTATCATGTTTGTAAATACAGTGGGTACATGATGATTATGTATTTCCTGTTTGCACTATCATAAAATAAATATAATCATCAAGCAAATAAAGAAAAAACTGCAGAGATGAGCTTTGGCAGTACTGTATCACTGATGTATATATATATATATATATGTCCATGTAAATATTTAGTTACATTTTAAGCAGTAAGTTTGATTTCTTCATTAATTTAATCTCAACAATCGTAACGATTTCTTAGCCACACATCCACACACTCTTTTCATAGATAAGGCACTATACGTCTGATGAAACCTTTTTTATTCTATTGAAAGATACATGGATTCGTATTTGTGGGAAGGTTGGCTTAATAACAAATGGTACATAATGATGACACTTTTTTCATACAGGAAACTTGAAATTGGCTTTTTCCAATTGTATCATATGGTTTTCTTTTTTCCAAAAATCTAAAATTTTAAGTACCAAAAATTTGAAACACAACCACTCACAACTGCCCTTCGTTCATTTTTATATTGGTAATTTGCTGAAAAATGCACACTTTATACTTATTATATAAATTGACAATAGAGAGATATATCAATGGAGCAACAACAATCAAATGCTTATCAATCGTGAGTTCATCACTAACGTTGCAAGAATGTAAACAGAGAATGGCTAACTTGCCCATATCATTACCTATTCTCACCATGGGAGGAGTGTTAAATGGGATACAATTGTGTATGTAGTGGGCATGTGCTTTAACTTGGCTATCCCCGGGACTGCTCGGACAGACAGTCTAGGGAACGACAACAACAACTTGGCTATCCCTCTTGTAAGGGGGGAGAAGTTCTTTAGTATAATAAACCCTCGACATAACGGACAATATGGGGATAGGGGTCTGTCATTATATCCAAAGATCCGTTATAACCTAGGATTCCTCGCTATAAGAGATTTTCATCTGTTATAGCGATGGTTTGTCCGGTCAGATTTTTTCTGTTATATCCGGTATCCAGTATATCAAGATCCGTTATATTGAGGGTTTACTGTGTATGAAAATGTACGACAATAAAATGATATAAAGACCTGATTGTTTACTGATCATTCCTCCAGAGATATCTGTAAACACATTTGTATGTTTTAGGTATATTTATCATGACTGTGAAAGATAATATGTGGAACTTCATATATGTGTATTTTTTTATATATTTGTATTTTTATTTCTATCTGTTTGCTGATGCATTTTCAAGTGTTTATAAATTAGTCAACATGTTGGATATTTATTTACTTGTATGTATATACAAGTATATGTGCCTGAGAGCTTGCATGTTTGTGCTTGTGTGAATACATGACTGTATGTACCTACATTCGTTTATTTGTGTGTGAACATGCGGGAAACATTAGGGTTTGCATTTTGATACTAATTGCATTCAAGCAAACACAAATTTTAAAAAGAAGGCACCATTCTTCCTTTTCTTTAACTTATTCATATTTAACTTTTAGGTGGAATTAATAAACCAAAGTTCGATAAAAAATGTTGGCATAGGATGATGCATTATTCGGCTGTAATTCTTCACTTCCATTTTCCTACATAACAATGAGCTACTTCTTACACTTAATCAATTGCTTAGGTCCTTTATCTTAAACACTATCAAGCTGTTCTTTATCTTACAAACTATTGGGCTAAGTACAAAATGGGTAAAAATCTGACGCATCAAAACAGTCAACTACCCAGTTCTATAACCATATTTCTTAATAATGCACATTCTACAAATACGACATTAATCTAGAACAGCTTTCAGGGGATAGCATCGGGTCTGCACGTAGGTAAAGTCAGCGTATAGTTGCTCACGCAAGTAAATCCTGGCTTGTTTTGATTTGTAAGGGATCAGAAATGTCAAAGATGCTCATGAATTTTCAGTCAAAAAAATATCTTACAAGTGGGTAATGAAACATGTGAAAATCACTTAAATAAGGGTGAATAATAATATGTGAAATCTAATGAAATCTCAAAGTGATTACAAAAAAGAAGGGAAAAAAAAGAACTTTTCATATGGTATGCAAGTAGTACCAATTTTCATTAATACTTGTGCAGGATGCAAAAGCATCAAATGTAAATGATTCAGTTTCGTCAACTGAAGGGATGTAGTAGAATGTTTCCTCAGACGATCCAGTGCTCACGTCGTCCTTTCTGCTACAACAGCCGAGAGCCTCTCTCCAAGAGAACCGCTCGTAATGTCGGAATGATTCTGCCGGGGCATTAGTGTCCAGATATCTGATGAGAAAATTAATACGAGTTTTAGTACAGAGCAACTTCTCAATATCAGAATTTTTTTTATTCCTAAAGATAATCTTATAATGTTCTGATTATACTGCATTCCAAAAATAATGATCCCCATCAATTAATCAGTGTTCTGATTACACTGCATTCCAAAAATAATGATCCCCATCAATTAATCAGTCTATGTCTATAGGTCTCCATAGAAGGGAAAGAAGGGAAGAGATGGATGTGAGTGATGAGTGGTTGTGAATGGATAATACATTGACATGGCTCAAACGGATTTTCTCTTGTCTGCTTTGTAAATTCTTGAGCAGATGAGGGCCCCAGGATGATTCTCATGTAATGAATAGGTGGGGGCAAACCAGCCTCAGCTGTTTGGCCCTATTGTGGTGCTGTGCCTTGTTGCATTGCTTCTGACCTGAGCAGTGTGGTGGGTGAGAGGGATGAACCTTCATCTGCAAGGAGCTAAAATAAAGGGGAAAACAAATGGATGTTGGATGGGTGTGGATGGATGAAGGGTGGATGTATGCCTTGGTTGGCCACCATGTTTATAAAGGAGGAATGGGCCTTTTGGTATATATATATATATATATATATATATATATATATATATATATATATATATATATATATATATATATATATATATATATATATATACAGATGACACTGCACTTGTGGCTGAGTCAAAGGAGGGATTAGGGCAGTTATTAACAGATTTTGGAAAGGTATGCAATATAAGAAAGTTTAAGGTACATGTGGGTAAAAGGTGACGAGATGTACAAGGGGAGAGGATGGGAGCAAGCTGAAGTAAGTCTTAAAGGAGAAAGCCTGGAGGAAGAGGACAGTTTTAAGTATTTGGGGTCACATGTGTCTGGGAATGGAGGAGTGGAGGTGGAGGTGAATTGTAGATTGAGAGTCAGGGATTGAAAAGAGTCATCACAAATAGACATCTAGGAATGAATGTAAAGAGAAGATTTTATGAAGGGGTGATTGTTGCGACAACACTGTATGGGGCAGAGACTTGATATTTAAGAGGGAGAAAGGAGAAATTTAAATAAGTCTGAGATGAAGTGTCTGAGAAGTATGGTAGGGGTTACAAGGTTGGATAGAGTGAGAAATGAGGTAAGGAGGAGAACTGGGGTGGAAAGGGAGTTGGGAGATAGGGTTGATGAAAGAGTATTGGGATGGTCTGGACATATGGAATGGGTGAAGAAAGATTAGTAAAAGAGGTGTAGAAGGCAGAGGTGGAAGGAGTGTTCTTGAGGGGACAACCAAGGATGAGATGGATGGACGGGGTGAAAGGGGCTTTGAGCAAGAGGGGAATGTCTGTTCAGCAAGGAAGGGAGAAGGCAGGGGATAGGGGTGAATGGAGAATGGCTGTGTATGGATGATATTTTGATGTAGCCCAAAGGGATTTTCTCTGTTTTCTCTCTTTTCTATGTCTATTGAGCAAGAGAGGGAAAGGGGAGGGGGGAGTGGGGATTGGTTATGTATTGATATTTTGATGCAGACCAAAGGCATTCCTTCCCATCTTCTCTATTTTCCATACAAGTGGACTGAGGGGGATGGGGATCACCATGTCAATGAAATGGCTTTGCTGTAGATGTGCTGTGCCTTGCTACATTCCTTCCGACCCAGGGAGTGGGCAGGAGACAGGGATGACCCTTCATCCCAGAGGAGCTAAGATGAGAGGGAAACAAGGATGGTGGATGGGAGTGAAATGGGTGGGAGAGAGTGTGTGCCTTTGACTTGGCTACCCCTCTTATAAGGGGGAAAAATCCCTTGGTATATATCCTGATGGAATGTATGTCTGTATGTATCAATCAATTTGTTGCTTTGTATGTCTTGTAAGAATCATGGTCAGTATACTACACATTGTATAACTTTATTACAAATAATAAATTAACCTCCTGACACGATAACATTCTCTTTGGGTTGTTGTTTGTGTTGTGTTAGCGTGGGCTTGTTTCTGTGTTACTGGCCAGCAGAAGGAGGAGGAGGAGGAGGAGGAAGTGGAGGGGAGCAGTTGCCAGCTATCAGCTCTCCTTATGTGAAGAGATGAGGAGATAATAGTCAACACTAACAGTGCCGGCCTCTCAGGCCAGACAAGACCCGAGGATGGGCAGCGGGGGAAATGCTTCTCTCCGATCTCCGTCCAGTAGGACCGAAACCAACACCCACTGTTGGTTCCTCCTGAAGAATATATCCGAAACATGCAACTTGTAAGCTCGTTATTCATATACCCACCACCATCAGTTTTCCTTCCTTGTTCTTGTTGATTGAAGTAATGGCTCCCTTGTCCAGAATAATGGTGCCTGTCTTGCCACCTGACATGTTGTGTCCAATGCTGCGGGTACAATATGTTTTTGTGATAACTATTATTATCATTATCTTTTTTAATTGTTAAGAATATCAGACAAAGCAATCATGCATTATTATTAGTGCACCTAAATTGTTAAAAGTATGTCATGTTATAATTACTGGGGGGGGAAGGCATTCACAAAAAATAAATAAATTAGTTACAAAAACAAAGACACAAATATAAATATATCAATTACCACATATAAACAAAACAACAACTGCATAGAAAGATCCCAATATTATCCTGCATTTCACATCAACTATCCATAACAAGGAAAGACCAAACCTGAATCAGTCAATCTGTTGTCCGTTTTCTTTTGCAAGAAACAAGCTATGATCAGCAGTTCAACCCGTAAATCAATCATTGATGAATGTATAGGGATTTTTCAATTTATGCATTTAGAATATGAGATTTTGGAATAACACAAGCTAAGAAACCTAGTCATTTTTTCATATGACACGGATTATTTAGAATAACATGATTTATGCGTTTAGAATATGCGATTTTGGAATAACACAAGCTAAGAAACCTAGTCATTTTTTCATATTACACGGATTATTTAGAATAACATGATTTATGCGTTTAGAATATGCGATTTTGGAATAACACAAGCTAAGAAACCTAGTCATTTTTTCATATTACACGGATTATTTAGAATAACATGATTTATGCGTTTAGAATATGCGATTTTGGAATAACACAAGCTAAGAAACCTAGTCATTTTTTCATATTACACAGATTATTTAGAATAACATGGTTTATGCATGTTTAGAGTATGGGATTTTGGAATAACATGAGGTAAAAAAACAAAATTGGTCATTTTTTCATATTACACATATTATTTAGAATAACATCATTTATGCGTGTTTAGAATATGCGATTTTGGAATAACACGAGGTAAAAAACCTAGTCATTTTTTCATATTACACGGATTATTTAGAATAACACAATGTAAACATCAAGCAATAGTAAAACTTAACTGTTCACTTTATGCAATTTTTACATTACACAATCCCTTCAGAAATGTATCCCTCACATAAATCGCGAAATCCCTGTACAGTGAGACCTCTCATTAATGGACATTAATTAGCTGCGTTTGCGGTGTTTTCGCTGTGTTTTGGTGTTTTGGAGTGGTTTTTGGGTGGCATGGTGATTGCACGCACTAAACAACAGCACCAAAAAACACAGCGAAAACACAGCTAATTAACGTCCGTTAATAAGAGGTCTAACTGTATATTTTTCTTTCTTCTTCTTTTTAAGCAAGTAATCAAAGTTTCTTACTGCTTTCAAATCCTGGCCCTATGACTGCTTGAAGTATAACCAATTTCTTTCTTATTTGCCTTCATTGTCAGGATTTTTATTTCAGCCGAAGGTCAAGTGTGTATCAAATGTGAGGACAAATATTTTAGGGGATTTAGCCAAAGAAAGTTTGATCATCTGATCTGACTATTGTGTTCCTGAGATTTATGAAAATCAGGGATAAACAACATCACTGAGGGTTCCTGAGGTGATGTGGACATTCTGTTTCATGTCAGCCATGATTCTAGCTCACAGAGATGTCTCTGAGACATGCCTTTGAGCGGAGACACTGAAATTTATTATAGGAGGACGGACCTCTCTGTCTTGCCTTTGGGTCTTTGCTTTGAATAAAAGAAAATTCAAATCTGAAGCAAGTTTACGAAAAAGTCTTACCTGCTGGATTCAGCAATATAGAGAACTTCGTTGTTGTCGCTGACTGACACAATCTTAGTAACGGCTTCGATGGCATTGGGAACATTTAGGATGAGGTCACCCTGTTGGAAAAATAATGATCGAAGAATGATTAAAACTTTAATTGTAATAAGAAATATATTCATCATATTTTGAGTGTCGAGTATTCGGAAAAATAATGATGGAAGAATCAATAAAAAATTTAATTCTAATAAGAGATATATATGCAACGTATTTTGAGTGTCGAGTATTTGGAAAAATAATGATGGAAGAATGAATAAAATTTTTATTCTAATAAATATATTCATCATATTCTGAGTATCGAGTATTTATTCTCTCCTAGTAATCTTCTGAAAGTACACAAGTATTTACATATACTATACCATACTTTGATATCTTAGAAACTATCTAGTAACTGGTATCCCCTTTGATCTAATTATCTTATTGATTTGATTAATTAGTTTCATTTAATCAGCTTTGGGGTTGTTCCTAACTGAAGAAGTTAAACTTATTTGTAGCAAACATCTTCAGTTATGGTGCAAGATTTTTTTTTTTTTTTTTTTTTTTTTATAGAAAAATATATTCAGCTTTTTTAGGCACTAGATCAAAAGGGCTACAAAATAATAAATGAAGCCATTTTGTTTTTTGTAACTTTGCATATTATATCTGTTAAAAAAAAAAAAAAAAAAGAGTAGTGCAAAATAATGGTGAAATGCAAATAAAGAATAAAAAGCACAATCACCGGCTCCCACATTTTTTTTCACCCTCCATCCACTCGGCCAACACCTGCAAAGCGAGGTGGCTAGGCATGGGAGAAGATACTCCCCTTTCACTCCCCTCACTCACATCCATGTCACTCCCTTCCTACTTCAACCGTGCAATCACGCCTTTCCCAGAATTATTGCTGCTCTGTCCTCGGACACTCGCTGGCCGAGCGGGTTTGGGCATCATTATGTGCGGCAAAAGTCGAGATAATGACGATTTGAACCCTGCTCGGGGCAAGTTGAACTAAGGGCATGGTTCGTTAAATGCCACGCTACAAAGTCCACTGTAAGGGGTACCTTCCTAGCCTCCTGATAAGGGGGAGTTTGTGACGTTCAACCAAATCAATCAATCTATCTGTCTTTGGTGGTGCACTCCTCGTATGGAGCAGATCATTGTCTTAGCCCAGTGGTTCTTAACCCCTTCCATACGGTGCCGCACACGTAGGCGTCATGAGGAGCAAGTGGATTCGCGACGCTGCCATATCGGCGTCTTGATTATATTTATTGTAGTCGCCCCTGTGTTTTTACATTCTCCCAAATGCGCCCTGAATCCCATTCTCTGTGGTTTTCAAAATTCGTGGGTGAAAGAGAGAACGATCGATATAAGCGGTGACTATATTTTATGATGCGAGTATTATTACGACACGTCATACGGCTGGCATTGGCTGCTGCCCGCGAGATTTAAGTCCCGTACTGAAGTGGTTAATCCGTTTTTGGCCACGACCCAAGATCCTCTTCAGATCGACCATGGCAACCTTTACCCTCGTAAACATTTATATCTAAATTATAAAATACATGTGCTTGAAAAAAGGTGTGACAGAAACATGTTTTTGCTTAACCTTAGATAATATGACTTAGGAATTCTACAATCAAGATTAATTATATGGTTTGACGTCACAAACTCCGCCCCTATCAGAAGGCTAGGACGGTGCCCCTCACAGAGGACTTTGTAGCATGGAATTTAATGAATCATGCCCTTGGATTATTTTCACCGGTGGCAGGATTTGAACCACCAACCCCTTGACTTTCACCGTTAAGTAATGACACCCTAACCTGCTCAGCCAGCTAGCTTCCATCAGGATTAATACTTTCATAATAGTTTGAATAGGAATATTGGGAAAATAATAAGTCCACAAATCCTTGGTGACCCATTTGAATGGCTTTGCGACCCAACTTTGGCTCGTGACCCAAGGGTTACAAACCACTGCCTAAGTCTATGCATTATTATCCAACTCCATCTCGCACATTTTCATTTACTCGCAATCTTAACCACGTGTGTTCGTAACTTTGTTTCACCCCATCCACCTGCCTATTCCATGGACTTCCCCGTGCTCACACTCGGTGCCGTTGATCCGTTCCTCCACCAAGGATACCTAATTCCTTCCAATCTCGTATGATAGCATGCCACCCATGGTTGAGCTTTCTACTCTTCCTTTTGTTTCCTTTGTAGCGTCTTTCACAAACACAAACATTCCTTACTTGATCATAGTGCATCAGAAATACACAAGCACATACATACATAACACCAATGGCTTTTTCCCCCTTACAAGGGATGTAGCCAAAGTCAAAGGCATAAATCCACTCCCACAAGCACACACACACTCGTATTATTTAACAAGCCCTTCAAGAAAGACCGCCAAACTCGATACTCCAACAATCCCCCCAGATATAACCCCACAGAGAAAACCCTCCCACACCTGACAGGAGCCACACTGGTATCCGTACCCTCGGAACACCGTCAATCATTAAGACAATACCAACACAAAATAGGCTTGGCCTCAAGATTCAAAGTGCCCCAGATGCACCCACCACACAGAAAACACAGAACCCTCACACTACAATGCACCACACTAACAATCCCCAGACAACAACACAAAATCTCTTCACTAAGTGTATTCTGGTCCCACCCAGGGGCTGTTGCCTGTTTCTTGAAGGACACAGGTCTTCTGCAAGTGAAACCAGGGTCAACAGATTGATTGATCATATTTTATATGAATTTAAATATATATATATATATATAAATATATATATATATATATATATATATATATATATATATATATGTATATATATATATATATATATATATATATATATATATATATATATATATATATATATATATATATATATATATATATATATATATATATGTATGTATGTATATGAAGTGGGTGAGAAGAGGAATGACTGGAGTGTTAATCTGAGTTTATTCTTGACTTATTTCACTATAACCTTTTTCAAAAGCTTGTAGCTAAACTAGTCAAGAATAAACTCTGATTAAGACTCCAGTCTTTCCTTTTCCCACTCATTTTAACTTGTCATAATGTCTCAACATATATATATATATATATATATGTATGTATGTGTGTGTGTATGTATGTACATATACACACACAAACACACCAACGACCTTTTCTTCCTCATAAAGTGGGTGGGGATGGCAGAGTCAAAACCCACACCCAATCATATACAACTAAAACCCAATCATCCACTCCTCCTATTTAAGCTCTCAAGGGTGAAGGGTCATCCCTGTCTCCTGTCACACTGCTCTGGTCAAGGACACGAGCTGGGTTACCCCCACCACTTCACCAAATAGCAAACCCTTCCTCATCCATGCACAATAACTTATGAAACCAATGAGAACATCCCTTCTGGCTTAATTATCCTTTCATTCAGTCACGTTTCTTTTTTCACCCCTATATTTTGCACTTCCTCTTCCTTGTTTTGCGAACAAATAATACGTACATTCTCAAGCTGCGCGGCATGTTTTAGTGACGGATAATTCTCATTCACCTTATGCTAAGCTCACATAACACGAAGCAACATTATTTATGTTCATGTATTAGTACGCAACTGATGGTTTAGTGTTGTATTAAAATAAGCGTTTAACCAAAATCAGTGGACAATATCATGATTATTTAGGTATTAGGGTAAAAACAGACATATAAAAACCGTAGAAGGCATTCCATATTTCACATGCGATTAAGCGAAAAACATGCAATCTGTCCCTGACCCGAACCTTACCTTGAGTTTGTTAGAGCCACTATTAACGTCCTTTTGTAAGTAATGAATATCTCCATTAGTACTGAATAAACTGTCAAAATTTTCTAACATCCTAGCGACAAAATATCAGACTGAGGAACATTATAGTGCAAAACTATATCAGTAAATATGTTAAATGTGAACAAAAGCAATCTTTGATAAAATAGCACACCACTGTTATATTAGCTCATTTCAGATAATCCTGCCATAAAACACACACCAGAAACCCCGATATGTTAAGTGCAAGGAGAACAAGAAATATGCTTTGAATCTATACCAATTCAAAAAATTTCATATATGATCAGCTTTCAACCCATGTCATTGTTAGATAAAAAACAAAAGAGAAAATCCAGTGTTAATATAGAACAAAAGCTCAAAAGATTTTTTTTTTCTTTCGTTTTCTGTCAATTGCTTTCTCAGCAGCCATATTGAAATGTAGAGGCAAAGTCGAATCAAAAGAAAACTGTCGTACCTTGTCTTTCTTTGCGTTCTCTGGAGGAATCTGGATGAGGAGGAGGTTGTCGCTGTTAGGCGACACCACCAGCTGCTGAACTTCTTTCAGCGAAAGCCGGTGCTTCAGCTGCAGTTTGTTCTCTTTGCCCTCGAGCAAGTACAGAGCAGCTGAAGTCAGTATGAGGAGCCGCTCTCTTGGTTTGTACCCGTGGCGGTCGTACTTTATACAAGAAATGCAGTACTGGAAAATACACGGAAATGCAGCTGTAAGGTATACACATAAAGGCAGGAGTGTATGTATGTTTGAGATAAAAAAAATATATGTATGTCTCGGATAATTTGGGTATATGGAAAACGTAAGCAAAGTAAGAAAAAAGTGTGAAAAGGTGGAAATAGATGGAATAAACTTGAGGGGAAGACTGGAATAAGGTCAATGAACAAGATGAAGGGGCATTGAGTGTAAGAGGAATGTCTGTTGAGTGAGGAAGGAAGAAGGCATGAGATAATTATGAGTAGAGAGTGGTTGTGAGTGGATGATGAACTGACAGCCTAAAGGGATTTTTAATTTGTTTTGTAATTTCACAATGGGAACCAACTCCAACTGAAAAGGGCCTTTTGATATATATGTATGTATTTAATTCAGCAATCTATTGGTAGATGGGTGTTTACCTATCTACATACCAAGGGTTTCCTCTCTCCAATAAGAGAGGTAACTATATATATCTACTTAATTGTAGTATACATGAAGAGAGCTACAGTTGTGGAGTCCTATCTCTTACTTCTGCTTTTTATTCATTTTCAATATGTGGACTGACTGGTGAGGTTGTTTAACGTGTGGCTCAAGGTTGAAGAACGTGCTGGAGGATGAGTTCAATAAATATCAAGAAGATAACTATTCCAAACCTGTGTCTTCTCGCCGGGTGTTTTGATGATATCTTCAAAGGCTGTTTTTCTTAGATTTTCTTCTTCATTGGTGAGTCTGTTGTTTACAAACCAGTGTGGAAGACTACTATCATAACTGGATTTCTTTCCTGTAAAGTATTTTAAGTTGTATGAGAATCATACATTCTCTTGTTTTGACAGACAATGGAGGGAGGGGAATGATGATTTCATCAAGCACAAAATTAAGTACAACCTGTAACATGGCAATTACAACAACATGAACATTGTAGATCTAATGTCTATCTATACATATACATTGTAGATCTAATGTCTATCTATTTATATACCAAAGGATTTTTTCCCCTTAAAAGGGAGGTAGCCGAAGTCAAAAGGCATATACCCACTCCCCTCCATCACCCTTTCCTCCCTCTCATCTTAGCTCCTCATGGATGACAGGTCATCCCTGTATCCCACCCAATACCCTGGGTCAGAAACAATGCAGCAAGACATAGCACATCCAAAGCAAGGCTGCTTCATTTAATCAGTGACCCCTATCTCCATCAACTCATGCAGAAAAATAGAAGATGGGTCTCCTGGGAGGAGATCTAATGTACATACACATACCAGAGGTTTCTTCCCCCTGACAAGGGGGGTAGCCAAAAAACAAAGGCATAAAAATCCATTCCTACCCATTCCATCCCAATATACTCCACTCCCATTTTCCCCCCTCCCTCCCTCCCTCTTATCTTGGCTCCTCCTGAATGACGGGTATCTCGCCCCACTGCCCTGGGTCAGAAACAGTGTCACAAGACACAGCACGTCCACAGCCAATTAAATGAAGTGGCCTTGCTGTGGATGTGCTGTGTCTTGTGGCTTTGCTTCTGATCCAGGGCATTGGGTGAGATGCAGGGATGACCTGTCATCCAGGAGGAGCCAAGATAAGAGGGAGGGGGGGTGGATGTGAGTGGAGTATGTGGGGATGAAATGGGTGGGAGTGGATTTTATGCCTTTGTTTTTTGGCTATCTCCCTTGTAAGGGGGAAAAAGCTGTTGGTATATGTATGACTATTGAAAAATTATATGAATAATTAAATAGATTTGGAGAAGTTTTTACCTCTGAAGAGCTGTTCTGCAAGGACTTTCTCTTCAAACTGAGCTTTACGTTCTGGAGGCATGGACCGCACATAGCGCCTTACGAGGTGAGCCATATGTAATTTCTGGAAAAGGAAAAAAAAAAAAATAATAGTAATAATAATAATTTTAAGATCTGTTCATATGAATTGGATTGGAATTGGTTTACAAATAGGGTGGTCAACAAATGGAATAGACTAGTGACCATGTAATGAGCGCTGAAACTATCGATTGTTTTAAGAAACAGCTAGACAACTTTATGGATGGGGATGACAGGTGGTAATAGACATGGAACTGCCTAGTGTAGGCCTTATGGTCTCTTGCAGTCTCCCTCATTCTTATGTTCTGTTGATGCTCAAGTCTATCCACCCCATCAAGGTCTCAGTTCTTAAACAGGGTTTATACTAGAATTAACTTAGAGTATCACTACATGAATTAATAAAAACATTTAAATCAATGTCACAAGAACATTATGATGATGACGATTTGATTTGGTTTAACGTCACAAATTTCCCCCAATCAGGGTGCTAGGACGATGCCCCTTACAGAGGACTTTGTAGCATGGAATTTAATGAATCATACCCTTGGTCCAACTCGCTGGTGACAGGGTTTGAACTGCCGTCACCTTGACCTACGCCACAAGTAGCAACGCCCTAACTTGCTCAGCTAATGAGCATCCCAAGAATGTTACGAAATAAAATAAATCCGTACTCCAACAAACCTGCAACTCTTTTGATGCCTGGACACACGAACCCGGGGAAGCGGGCCACCTCTTATCCAGGACAGACTTTGGCAAGCTCTGCGCAAGTCGCATGAGGAATTCGCACTTGACAATCTGGACAAACCGAGCATTTACTTCGTTCACTTCGTCATTACGAGTAATGAATCCTTTGATAAACCTGAAATCCGAGTATGCGGTTAAAGACATTGCCATATTATCCTCCGTGGCTCAAGTGTCGTAGTTTCTTGAGACCCCCGACAACACAACAACACCAAACGCACCATCAAATCAAATTATGACTATTTTTCCCAAAATATATCACACTCGTAAGATTTAGTCAGCTTACGCTCTTATGACTGTGGCAGCCCATCTTCTCTTGATCAACAGACGCCGGGCTGTGACTCTTCTCCAATGTTTAGCGATCATGGTCACTGACTCGCGCATTTTTAGGTACCTCTTTCTTGCTACGAAGGCTTTCCATTTGGCCTGGATCATTGTGGCAAGTTCCTTCTTCCTCACTTGGAGGGCATCTTCAGTCTTGAACAGCGTTCGTGGAAGTCGGATGAACAGTTTTGTTCTGAAAGAGGAAAAATTATTAACATGGGGTAAAAGTTTTTGGCTACCCCCCAGGTAGGGGGAAAAAGCCTTTGGTATATGTATGTATGTATATAAAAGGGGCATTGGAAAAGAGGGGAATGTCTGTTGAGGAAGGAAGGGAGAAGACAAGATAGGGGTGAGTGGAGAATGGTTGTGTATGGATGATGCATGGGAGTGGGTGGGGGATGGGAGGGTGAGGGAGTATGTGTGTATTATATTTTGACGCAGCCCGAAGGGATTTTTCCCCATCTTCTCTTTTTCTGCATGAAGGAACGGAAATGGGGGGTCACCAATTAATGAAGCGGCCTTGTTGTGGATGTGCTGTGTCTTACTGCAATGCTCCTGACCCAGGGCAGTGGGTGAGATGCAGGGATGACCCATCATCCAGGAGGAGCCAAGAAAAGAGGGAGGGAGGGAGGGAGGGGTGGTGAATGGGAGTGGAGTATGTGGGGACAAAATGGGTGAGAGTGGATTTTATGCCTTAGTTTTTTGGCTACCTCCCTTGTAAGGAGGAAAAAAGGTGTTGGTACATGTATTCACCTAGTTTTACCTAGTTGTATTATATGGGAAGGGGAGCTATGCCCGTGGTGACCCATCTTTGTATCTTTCAACATCTAGTTTGTTCTTAAAATCTTGTATAGCTTTTGCACACACTGTTGCCTCATCCAGTTGGTTCCAGATATCTACCACTCTATGTGGGAAACTATTCTTTTTCAGATCTCTTCTATAACTATCCTTTTTTTTTTTTTTTTTTTTTTTTGTATATGTGTGTGAGTATATATATATATCTACATATATGCTGTATGGTGTAGGAAGTGTGTATGAGAAAAAATTTGACACAGCCCGAAGGGATTTCTCCCCGTCTTCTCCTTTCCTGCATGAGGGGACGGAGAGGGGGGGGTCACTGAATTTATGAAGCGGCCTTGCTGTGGATGTGCTGTGTCTTGCGACACTGCTTCTGACCCAGGGCAGTGGACAGGATGCAGGGATGACCTGTCATCCAGTAGGTGCCAAGATAGGAGGAAGGGAGGAGGGTGGAGGGGAGTGGAATATATGGGAAATGAAATGGGTGGGAGTGTTTTCTATGCCTTTATCTTTTTGGCTACCCCCTGTGTAAGGGGGAAAAAGCCTTTGGTGTATGTATGTATATGCTGTATACACGTATGCATTTTTTGTTGGCCCAAGTGCAGCAGTAAATAAACTTGTACTTACTGTCCGAGCCTGTAATCATCAGCATTATATTTGAGGTGTTCTGCTATGAGTCGCACTCCCTCCTTGGGACTCCCTCGGTAGTTTGGCCACGTTGCAGGGCACAAGGACTTGTAGCGATTGAGGAAAGCAGGATAAACCCGACGGTATGCAAAGCCTGCACGACGGACTCTTACGTTTTCCATTAACCCGAGGTACTTGACTTGATGACTCACTCGTTCTCTGTCGAAGTTGTCTGCAAATATTAGGAGATATTATAACATCTCTTTTTATTTAAAAAAAAAAATAGAAATATATAAATATATATATATATATATATATATATATAATAACAATAATAATATTAAGAAATAAATCAAAGTAAATCTTTCCCTTTGGAATGACAGTATGAAGTAAAAGCTAAAAAAAATTGGATATGGTTATTCCAAATTTTGTGATAATCTGGAACTTTTCCTGACCAGTATCTATGTTCAAAAGTTCGGAAGCAAAATATACATAAATTATTTAATTTAGAAAGTAACCGTAAAAGAAAAGGAATACTGTAATGATAGCCCAGATTTTTTTTTAGATTTTACCATATACCTATCTATATACCAAATGCTTCTTGTCCCTTATAAGGGAGGTAATCAGCCAAGGCTTCTACCCACCCCCATCCATTCTGCTCCCCTCTGTCTCTCTTTTACCTTACTGTTTGGTTATAATAAACTTGGTGAACCACTTACAAGATCGTTTGTAATCGTTTGGTTTGATGCATCTGATGTAGGAGGGTTCCTTACACATGAGGATGTCGACTAGATTGGCAAGACTCACTTTGAACTGCGTAGCTGCCGTGTCGGGGCGCTTCTTCCTCGTTAGTTCCTCCTGTAAGACGGCATTAAACGATTCAAACAAAACATATTATACGCTACAATATTTTGAATGAATTAAAAAATCAAATAAAATTAAATCAATCAATTTCGTTTTATTATATATACATACATATACCAAAGGCTTTTTCCCCCCATATAAGGGAGGTAGCCAAAGGACAAAGGCATAGAAACCATTCCCACCCATTTCATCCCCTACATACTCCACTCCCCTCTACCCTCTTCTATCCCTCTCATCTTGACACCTCCTGGATGACGGATCATCCCTGCATCTCATCTATTGCCCTGGGTCAGGAGCAGTGTCACAAGACACAGCGCATCCACAGCAAGTCCGCTTCATCAAATCGGCAACCCCCGTCCCCTCATGCAGAAAAGGAGAAGACAGGGAGAAATTGATTTAATTCTATTTGATTTTTTAATACTAGGAGTATTAAAAAATCAAATAAAGTTAAATCAATCAATCTCATTTTATTATATATCATCTCCGTATTATACGTAAAACTTATTTGACCACCTCTCGCATCTGAAGGCCGTAGGTCTTCTGCAAGAGAGACCCGGATACCCGCGAGTTAATGGTCACCTAAACTCTGTCTAGCACAGCATTTCTCAACCGGGGTTCCCCGGAACCCTAAGGTTCCGCAAAAGATCCCTAAGGGTTCCACAAAAGAACAAGTGAAATAAGCTAATG
Organism: Oratosquilla oratoria; assembly: GCF_046742065.1. NCBI lineage: Eukaryota > Metazoa > Arthropoda > Malacostraca > Stomatopoda > Squillidae > Oratosquilla > Oratosquilla oratoria. The sequence continues at coordinate 17,228,742 of NC_134791.1, read as the reverse complement.
CACTTTTGATTTTTTTTTTAATTTCATATACGTAATATAATTAAACACACACAACATATTCTTGGTTATTTGTAATAATGAAAAAAAAAAAAAAAAGGTATATATATATATACAGACGCTCCTCTACTTACATTCATTCATTTTACGTTTTTTCGATTTTACGTTTTAACTGACTGTAAAAAAAAAATTAATTTTTTTTAGTGAATTTTTTAGTTAAGCGCCCTCTCCGTAGTTCAAACAATACTTACACATGATGCTGCGTCCATTGTTTACATGGCACAAACGACAGACTGAACCTGCCTTGCCTCATCATCATCATCCTCCTCCACCATCTCAATTTATGTTGCTTGAATTTAATTTATTTGAAATTAATGTTATCATTTTACAATGTTATGTGTATAATTAATCATTTAGGGGTGTTTTATAAGATACGGTAATAGAATTTACGGATGCATGGTACAGTAACAACTTACATTCATTTTCAACTTACGTTCGGCCGTTCGGAACGTAACTAAAACGTAAGTTGAGGAGCATCTGTATATATATATATACATATATATATATATTTTTTTTTGGGCAGAGGTTCCTTGAGACATGCAATTTATTTTATAGGTTACGCAAAGGTAAAAAGGTTGAGAAATGCTGCTCTAGCACTTTTGTCTCCATCTCCTTCACCTTATTTACATTAACCTTGATATAGTTTAACATCACAAACTCCCCTATCAGGAGGCGAGGACAGTGCCCCTTACAGAGGACTCTGTAGCATGGAATTTAATGAACCATACCCTTGATTGAGCTTCACCGCTGGCAGGGTTCAAACCGCCATCCTTTCAACCTTTGCCACAAGTAACGACACCCTAATCCGCTAGGCCAGCGGGTTTAGTCTTACACATACATACATATACCAATGGCTTTTTTTCCCCCTTATAAGGGAGGTAGCCAAAAAAACAAAGGCATAAAACCACTCCCACCCATTTCATCCCCATCATGCTCCACTCCCCTCCACTCTCTTCCCTTCCTCTTGTCTTGGCAGCTCCTGGTGCCAAGATTTAAGTTTACACTTACCTTGGGAAAAACTTCTTTTACAACCAGATTTGAAACTTTTGCCATAGCTTCTTTCAAGTCCCGGAAGAGGAGGTCGTTGTTCTTGTCAATGAAGCTCTTAACAGAGTAGGCAACATTTCCGGCATAGTGGCGAAGTCTGAATTCATCTGGGTTTATTTGTTTCTTGATCTTTTTGTGAATAAAAAAACAAAATAAATAAATAAATAAATAAATAAAATAAATAAATAAAAAATAATGATATACAACAGGTTCTAAATGAATTTACATTTCACATCAATGGTAAACAAATTTAATACACAATACTTGGTGTAAGAAACTAGATTTAGTAATCTATAGAACTCATGGGGGGTCCATATTTTTCAAAATGGTTCTCGACTTGTTTCAGACCACCAGTCCAATTAAAAAGAAGTCATGGACCATTTCATTTTTGAGTATGAATAAATTAAGCATACACAACAAATTTAAAAACATATGCACCAATTTCCAGTTCATTACTAAATGTAGTGGACATCTTGTGGACCATGCACAAAGTCACCATGAACCATCATTTGAGAACCATTGACCTAAAACATTTTAGGTATTTTCACATAAGCATCTGACATGATATAGGTCTTCACACTGTCAAATAACAGTTGTAATAATTCTCCAACATTTCTGTAAGACACATGCCACAGCAACTCTCTTACCTTGTGGTCCGTAGACGTTTCGTAACTGAAGTAGTGTGGATGGTGAACCAAGTGACAGTTAAGTTTACTCAAGAAAGTAAGATCGTTTGTGTCACCAGGACGCAAACATTCCTCGTCCAGCAGGGAAATGATGCCTGTAAGCAATGAAAGATTTGGTTTTATTGTAATCTTCAGTTTATGATATTACAGTGCTATGGAACATAATAGAGGGATAGAGAAAGAGTTTGAATGTGTTTGAGATGAGGTGTCTGAGAAGTATGATAGGGGTTCCTAGGCTGGATAGAGTGAGAAATGAGGAGGTGAGGAGGAGAACAGGGGTGGTAAGGGAGTTGGGAGATAGGGTGGATGAAAGAGTATTGGGATGGTTTGGACACATGGAAAGAATGAGTGAAGAAAGACTAGTAAAGAGGTAAGGGAAGGCAGATGTGGAAGGAGTGAACATGAGGGGACGACCAAGGATGAGATGGATGGATGGGGTGAAAAGGGCTTTGGGGAAGAGGGGAATGTCTGTTGAGGAAGGACGGGAGAGGACAGAAGACAGGGGTGAATGGAGATTGGTTGTATATGGATGATGCTGTGATCCATGAGGGGACATGGGTGAGGGATGGAGGGTGAGGAAGTATGTATGAAAAATAAATTGATGCAACCTGAAGTGATTTCTCCCCCATCTTCTCCATTTCTGCATGAGGGAACGCGGAGAGGGGAATCACTGATTTAACGAAGTGGCCTTGCTGTGGATGTGCTGTGTCTTGTGACACTACTTCTTACCCAGGGCAGTGGGTGAGATGCAGGGATGACCCGTCATCTAGGAGGAGCCAAGACAAGAGGGAGGGTAGAGGGTGGAGGGGAGTGGAGTGTATTGGGGATGGAATGGATGGGAGTGGATTTTATGCCTTTGTTTTTTGGCTACCTCCCATTTAAGGGGGAAAAAGCCTTTGGTATATGTATGTATATAAGAAGGGGTCACCATATAGTGAAGCAGAGGGGATAAACCATGTCCAGCTCCTGGGTCCTGATATGGGAAAACTGTGCCTCACTGCACTGCTTTTGACCCAAACAGTGTGAAGGGGATAAAATCAACCTTCAACCCTGTGGTGTTGAGATGGAAGGGGTGGTTGAATGAACTTTATTGTTGAAATTGATGCTAAGATATGTAAATACATTAATTTTGTAAGATTCTACAATCAATAGAAAGATAATAAGCCATGCTAATATAACATTAATTTCTTATACGATGACTTACTATCATTTTATTTTTTATAATTTGATTCAGCTCAGAAGGTAGACTAAGGACAAAATAAGGTCCCAATTGATCAAGGTCCTATTTTGTAAGGAGCCCACACCATAAATAAAAGGATTTCCCCTTATAGGGATGGTGGCCAAGATAAAACATACACCAACCATACACATCCGCACCTGAACCTAGTAAAATTGTTTGTCATTAAAAATGTAAAAATAAATACATACATACATACATATACCAAGGCTTTTTCCCCCTTTCAAGGGAGGTAGCCAAAAAGGGAAAGGCATAAAATCACTCCCACCCATTTCATCCCTAAATAATATTTTTTATTTATTTATTTATTTTTACGAATAAGTAAAAATAAATAAATAAATAGAAAATAAATAAATAAATAAAAAATAAATAAATAATAATGATAATCAAATAAATATATAATATGAAATAATATAATAAATGGATTAAATAAACATGACTCTGTGTTGGAGAGGTCAGTTGTTCCCAACCAGTGTCGCATCTTTCCTCACCTTTATGCTTCTCTTCAACCAGGTCACAGATGATCTTGTTATTGAAGTAGTCCACCTGCTCCCACTCGATGCCCTCTTTCCGATACTCCTCCTGCTCGCTCTTGAGGGTCAGCTCGATGAACACCTGCTGGAGCTTCTCGTTGCAGAAATTGATGCAGAACTGCTCGAACCTGAGAAGGGCGGAGGGTGTTCGGGAAGGGACACGGTCAGCTGCTATTACGGTGTTGGGAGAGGCTCGCTATGGGGTGTTGTGTCGGTACAGGACGATTATGGGCGGCTAATATGGGGGCAACTAAGGATAGCATGCCATGAGGCAAGCTAGGGAACTAACGCTACTAATAACACTGGATGAGAGGAGTAATAGTAGAAGAGGACCAAAAATGGGAGGAATACAAAGGAAATATGGACACAAAAAACAGAAAAATATCAGAAGCATTTCAGATGAACAGAAGGAAACTGGAAGTAAACAAGAAAAGGAAGAAGATTATAAACAAACAAAGGAAGTATGGACAGAATAAAAGGAGAAAAAAAAAACCAGAAGCCTTACAGATGAACAGAAGAAAAATGGAAGGAGGTAGACAAGAAATGGAGGAAGATTATAAATAAACATAGGGAAAAATGGACAAAACAAAAACAGGACAGGAAAGAATCATTTGTGAAAATAAAAACACAAGAGGAATAGAGACTTAGGAAGATCAAGAATCTCGAAGAAAATTGAAGACATTGAAAGGGCAAAATTCGGGATAGGATCTTCTGTGGTATTTCAAAGCTACAACATTCACAACAATATCAAACAAAAACAAAGCAAAACAATAAATGAGAGATTACATAAATCAATGGGGGAAACAAAGCAAAAAAGGATTTATAATACTATAGATGTAAAATAGGAGTGCAGTATAATATAACATGTATTGAAGAACAACATATCAAAAAGGAAACTTGGAGAACATGGTGATTACTTTTCTCTAGTTGTTGCAAAACAAAATAAAATAATTCAGTTGCAAGGAAGCGGTCACCCTGGCACAGGATTAAGGGTGAAAGTAAAACAGAAGAGACAAGGAAAATTGCTCAACAGGAGGAGGGTACAACAACTGAAGGAGATTGAAGGAGAGATAATATCAAGGAAGAGAAAGGTTTGGGTGTGGAGAGAAACAAAGAGTGGAGATGAGCACACAAAGAAAATCCAAAGATCAAACCAAATTCAGTACATTTATTTTCCTTCCTTACCTTAATGGCCAATTTCATTGCCCATACACGAGTATATGATATTTTTTTCTTTTAATAAATCAATTCAAATGCATAAAAAAACACACTTATTGTATCAAGGAGTTTGATCATTTAATTATGATAATGAAATTATGCATGAATTTATGTACGAGTCTGTTAATGACTCGTGAAAGTGATGCTAACCATAATGAAATTATGCATACATTTCTATTAAATTTGAATTGACACTATTGCAGGTAATACAGTATTATGATAATGAAATTATGCATAAATGTCTGAACAAGTCTGTTAATAATTCATGAAATTATGCATACATTTCTATTAAATTTGAATCAACACTATTAACAATTTCACGAAAACAATTACTGCAGGAAATACGGTATACCTTACCCATTATTGTCGAAGATTTCGAAGCCATAGATGTCGAGGATACCCAGAAGGGTCTTGCGGCCTGGCTCGCTGCTCTGTAGAGACTGGTTGATACGTCTCACCAGCCAGCTGAACACGCGCTCGTACACGGCTTTTGCCAAAGCATCACGGGCGTAGGCAGCCTGGGAAAGTAGCCGAAGAATTAATCAGTGTTGTTATGATTTAATGTCAGAAACTCCTCCCATCGGAAGGCTAGGACTGTGCCCCTTACAGAGGACTTTGTAGCATGGTATTTAATTAACCATGCCCTTGGTTCAACTTTGCCGGTGGCAGGATTCGAACCACCATCTCCTTGACCTTTGCCACAAGTAATGACGCCCTAACCTGCTCAGCCAGTGAGCTTCCCAAGTGTTATATGAACATTAACCGAAAGGCTCTTTCCTTCCTTATAAGGAGGTTGGCCAGTAAAGACATGCCCTCACCCACCATACACCCCACACCCAAATATTTTAGCTCCTTGTGGATGAGGGGCCATCCCCGACCCATGGCACACTGCCTGGGTCAGAAGCAGTGCAGCAAGACACAGCATTTTGGATGACTAAATATGGAAAGAATTTCGTAGGGATGTGTGAGAAGTAAAGAATTTTGTTGTCAATAAAAGTGTTAAAGACATAATATATAGCTCATGGGTCTAATGGTTTTTGAAAACTTTGTTCTTTGTTATTTTGGATAATTTCATTGCCCAGAAAAAATAAATAAATAAAATACGTACATACACCAACGGCTTTTTCCCCCTCACAAGGTAGCCAAAAACAAAGACATAAAATCCACTCCCACCCATTCCATCCCCACATACTCCACAAAATAAGATGAAAATTAATTAATTCAGTGATTAAATGAACACATGAATTCAACCCTATCACCATGGTAACAGGGGATTATTTGCAAATAGACAAATCTCGTATCTCACCTGATCGGGTGTGAGAGGCGACGTGACCACATCACCCCGAGCCTCAATCGTGCGATGTGTGAGTGCCTTCTCAACCTGCTTTTCTTCTCCGCCCAGCAGCTACAGACCAAAGAACCAATTTGATTAAAATTTTTACCATAAATTTGGATGTAAACCAAATAATTTTACATATTCGTTTTAATTCAATAACGCAAGACAGGAAAGCTGCATTTGCTATAAATAAACAAAGAAATAAATCTTAGTAACAAAATTTAATGCACAGTGATGTTTTTAGATATTTTACAAAACACATGACTTATAAGAAATTGTGCAAATTATCTAAAATTGTCTCAACAATTACATACTAATAATAAATAATGTCAAAGATAAAAAAGGTAATGTTATAAGTCATCATTCATTATAAGCAAGTTTTTTTCCACCATATTAATCATTAAGGAAACTTGCACTATCACAAACAACAATATATCAATAGAAACAAAATAATATGTTAATCATCATGACAATCAAGACTCCTACCATATTATAATTACCACTGAATTCAAAATTGATCAAATTTGACAATAATATATGATATACCAAAATAATATTGGTAAGGCTTCAATAGTCACAACAGATGACAAAGAAAAAAAAAAAAAAAATCAGTCACCTCACTGATATGTTGAGTCAGTTCTTTATTCACTACTTGAGCGTGGCCTTGGTCGTTCTTGGTGAAGGAGACATTCCCGAGGTGCAGAATAGCGCTAACTATGCTCCAAATGGCCTCTTCCTCTTCGGATGTGAAGTCAATAGTGCGCAGGGCCTTCTCCACCACTGTGTAGTCTTTTGCGTCATTAATGGAGTCAACTGTACAGCATTTGCCCTGGAAAAGATGGATTTTATTTATTCATATTATTCATTTATTTACTTTTTATTGACCGATTGATTTGTTTATTTTTATTGATTGATTGATTTGTTTATTTTTATTTATTGATTGATTTGTTTATTTTTATTGATTGATTGATTTGTTTATTTTATTCATTTATTTATTTATTTTATTCATTTATTTATTTATTTTATTATCATTATTATTATTTTTTTTTTTTACTTCACTTCTAACAACAGCAAATGATCATCACTAATGTCTATTGGCTCTGGAAGAAAAGGGCTTGTTACGTCTATGCATCTGTGGCAGGGGAATAAGAATACTGCCATCAAGTTCCCATGAATGTCATAAAAGGCAACAAAATGGGACCAGGGATTCCCCTTTCTATATTTTCCTCCTGCCAAGTGTTGAGCCATATTCTGAACTGGCTAACCTTCTTAAAGGGGGGAAACAAAGTAGACTTTGTTGTTGTTTGTGTTTGTTGGGAATACAGAGGATAGGGATAGGAAAATAATTTAATTCCATAATGAAACCTAGTATAAAGACAGAGAGAATATAGAGCGAGAGGGGTAGATAAAGAAAAGCAAAGAAAATAAATGTGGATGAAGAATACAATAGGAACAAGAGAAAATAGGCAGACGGGGCAAAGAGAAAATCAAGGTTAGCAGGACAATTAGACAAATTTATGAAACAAGTCAAGACTCCTAGGAACCAGAAAAAAGAGGCAAGGAGGAGGAGGAGGAGGGAGAGGTGAAGGAATAAAGAGAAAGTGAGATCGAGTCAAGATATGGAAAAATAGAATGGAAGAGAGGTGTAGGAAGAGGAATTGAGGGAAAAGAGAAAAAATAATAGAGCCTAAAACAGAGAACGTAAAATAAAGAAATTTTGAGAGAGTGAGCGTGCGTGTGTATGTGTGACACCAGATCATCTAGGCAACCTTTGGACTTCCACGAAATGAAGTTGTAATGCCATGGCCTCTCTGCACTCTCATGGGCCTTCATGCTGTGCAGCCTGCCTGTGCTCTAATTGCCACACTATTCTCGTCCCCGTTTGTACTCTCGCTTTCCTTCGCCACCATGTTTGTTATTGATCCTGGGAAGGCAGCATTTGCGATAAACACAAAGATATATGTACCTATGTATCAAGTTTTTTTCCTCTTTTACAAGAATGGTCGCCAAGTCAAAGGCACGTACCCACTATACAGTGGACAAATTAGTGAATATATATAAATACGTATACAATAATTAAATAAATAAAACAAGTTGATGTAACAATCTTCAAAATCAGATTTATTATCATCTCGATTAATTCCCTTTGGTTTTATCCAGCTAAATAGCAGGTGCGTTGTGGTGGAATGGTTGAGTATATACACTATCCGACCATTGCATCTCCGATGCGCATCACTAACCCTCTCAGTGAGTCATCAATCCTGAGGCACCAACCTTCGGAAATTTATCAACTTAGGAAAAAAATAATAAAATAAAACAAAATAATAATCCTCCACCAACCTTCGGAAATTTATCAACTAAGAGAAAAATATATATAATAATATTAATTATAATAATAATGATTAATTATTCAATTATCTTGAGATCTATCCTCCCTGATTGGTGAATGCGGAGAGTACGGATCCACCAATCACAAGCTTTCTTTTTCCCAGCCCAGTTTTGAAAATAATAATAATACCGATAATAATAATAAAAATTAAAACTATCAATAAATACTTGAATTATAATGGAAGTGACATAAAATAACAAGGAGGAAAATCAAAATATATACAATTATTTATGCAGTAAATATGACCGGCTATGCACGACGCCCCTAAGGCCCACCGTCACGTAACATTATGATCCACTTTCAACTTCGATGATCTCTCCTCTTTGACACCTGGCTTCCTCCTCCTCCTTCTCCTCCTCCTCGGCCTCCTCCTCTTCAGTTTCTCCTAGTGACATATGGTCGTCGATACCTCCAAGGCATCACTGCAGTGAATTTGGCACACTTTAACTATTTTCTCCTGGTTAGCGCCTGGCAGACTTAATTAGGTTAATCCCTAGTTAGTAGTGTTCTCTCTCACGCACACACAATTAATATACATATATACATACATATATATATATATATATATATATATATATATATACATATATATATATATATATATATATATATATATATATATATATATATGGGGGGGGGGCAAAATAAACTAGTCTAAAGGAGAATTTGTGAAACGGAGACAGAGACGGGACCCCATGAACATAGTAATAATCTTATATATTACAGTTAGATAAAACGCGGGACACAGGACTCCACGAATGTAGGTCTTGTATACAGCGATTAGGTGGACATACACAAACACACACACACACACACGTCGACCGGACCACATACGGCCTCCGGGCTCTCGTTCGGGAGATTGAAAAACAACTGTCGATCACGCGCCCAGCACGTGGTCCCACCTGCTTCAGGTAGAAATAGGCGTTGGGGTCCCTTTCGAGGCGGAGTCGCTCGAGGCGCTCGTCGGAGGCCCCCGCCAGCAGCTGGTAGAAGATGTGGAAGTTCCTCTCGCCCTGTTCCTGGTGCACGACCCGGGACTTCTCGAGAAGGTAGTTCAGGATGTGACCGCCGACGGGATCGCCCTGGCGTGGGAAAAAGACGAAAAAAGAATTGAATTTATAAGAAAATAATAATAAATAAATGAAATAAATAGATAAGAATATATATATATATATATATATATATGTGTGTGTGTGTGTATACCTTGGCAGTACCACATTTCAATTTCTGCATGTCGGCCTTTGATGGCTTAGAATTAAAGTGCATTGTGGTTAATATATATATATATATATATATATGTGTGTGTGTGTGTGTTATAAATGCTTGAGAATTTTTTATTGTGTTACAAGTATTTGAGGAAAAATAGGTTGCGTTATGAATATTTGAGAAAAAATATTGTTATAAATATTTTAGAAAAATATTCTATTGTGTTTTGAATATTTGAGACACATATTTTACTGTTATAAATATTTGAGAAAAAAGCAGGTTATTGTGTTATAAGTATTTTAGGAATAAATATTTTGAAAAATAGGCTATTGTGTTATAAATATTTGAGATTTTTTAATTATTTTAAAAAATTGTGGAAAAATATTTGATTGTGTCATAGATATTTGAGGGGAAAATTGTTGTTATATTTGATATATCTGTGTTTTGTCCTGGCTGATGTCGTCAGGCGATTTTATTCAACAAAGTGGGGAGGAGGCAGTAGGAGAAAATTTATACAAGAAATAATGAATTTAGTACACATCATATGAATATACTTAAGGCCATTTTCCCCTAACAGAGGGGGTAGCCGAACGGAAACAACCATTCACAAAAAAATAAATAAAATAATAATAATGTTGACAATAATAATAATAATAATAATAATATCAATAATAATAATTAGAAAATAGAAGAAATAATTCATTTAGTACATAACATATGAATATACGACAGGCCATTTTCCCCTTATAGAGGGGGTAGCCGAATAAAAACAGCCATTCACCAAAATGATAATAATAATGATGATGATGATGATGACAATAGTAATAATAATAATTAGTCTGCGCACTCGTAAATGTCATCAAGGCTGACACTGAATGGACTTACGCCATCTTTGTCACCTTTGCCCTTAGTACGGGATAGTCTCCTACCACGTGACTAGTACAATTTTTTCCGTATTATAGGATATATATATATATATATCGTACATTTACAATATTTTCATTCATTTTTCATTATACGTTTGGAAATATATCTGTGTGTGCGTGTATGTTTATGTGTGTGTGTATGTGTGTGTGTGTGTGTGTATGTATTTACCTAGTATCTTACGGGAAGGGGAGCTATGTTCGTGAGTGTCCCGTCTTTGTATCTCGCAGTATCTAATTTGCTTTTAAATTCGTGTATGGTTTTTTTTTGCACACACTATTGTTTTGTCCAGTTTGTTCCAGATGTGTGTGTGTATTTACCTAGTTGTATTTACCTAGTTGTATTTTACGGGAAGGGGAGCTATGCTCGTGGGGTCCCGTCTTCATATCTCATTTTATCTAAACTATTTTTAAATTCATGTATTGTTTTTGCACACACCACTTTCTCATCTAACTTGTTCCAACTGTCTATTGCTCTGTGAGGAAAGCTGTTCTTTTTCAAATCTCTTCTATAGTTGTCTTTTTTTTTTATTTTCTTTCCGTGTCCTCTTGTATTTCTGTCATCCCATTTTATCAGATTCTCTCTATCAGTAATTTCTATGCCTTTCATGATTCTGTAAATAGCTATCAAATCTCCTCTCTCTCTTCTTTTCTCTAGTGTCTGTAGTTTAAGTTTTTGTAGTCTCTCTTCATATGATAGTTTTGAGAGTGTTGGTGCCAGTTTAGTAATTGCTCTTTGTATTCTTTCAAGTTTTTTTATACATTTTTTTGTACTTGGTGACCATATCGTTGCTGCATATTCCAATCTTGGTCTTATCAGGGTGACTAGGATTTTCCTCACCATTTCTTCATCCAGGTATGTAAATGCCACTTTGATTGTTCTTATTAAATTATAAGTTTCTCCAAAAATCTTATTTATATGTTTCTCAGGTGACATATTATTCATAACAATGACTCCCAGGTCCCTCTCATTTTCTACTCTTTTTATTCCTTCTTCTCCCAAATTATATGATCCTGTTATTCTGTTTTTGCTTTTTCCAAATTCCATTATACTACACTTTTTTGTATTGAACTCCATCTCCCACTTCCTACTCCATTCTTGTACTTTATTTAGATCTCTCTGTAGTGATTCACAATCTTCTTCAGTTTTCACTCTTTTCAGTAATTTTGCATCATCTGCAAAGAAGCTCATATAGCTTTCAATTCCTTCATCCATATCATTAATATATATAGCAAACATTATTGGGGCCAGAACTGTTCCCTGCGGGACACCGCTTATTACTTCATTCCATTTTGAGTGCTGATCTCTTATCACTACTCGCATTTTTCTTTCTTGCAAAAAGTCTTCCATCCAAATTAGCAAATTACCTTGTATTCCTCCTTCATATTCTAATTTCTTAAGCAACTTCTTATGTGGTACTTTGTCAAAAGCTTTTTTTAGGTCTAGAAATGCACAATCAGCCCATCCATCTCTTTCTTGTATTATATCTATTAGCCTTGAATAGAAACATATTAAATTGGTGACGCATGATCGTCCTTGTCTGAATCCAAATTGCCTTGGATTTAGTACGTTGTTTTTTTCCAAGTATTTTACCCATCTACTTTTGATAATTCTTTCACATATTTTTGCTATTGTACTTGTTAGAGAGACTGGTCTATAGTTGGTAGGTTCTTCTTTATTTCCTCCTTTATATATAGGTACTATATTTGCTTTTTTCCAATCTTCTGGAACTTTTCCTTCTTTTAAGGAACTGCTTATTATGCTATGTATTTTGTCTGCCAGTTCATTCCTACATTCTTTCAGAATCCAGTTTGCTATTTCATCTGGCCCATCAAAATTACCCAAGTGTGTCAATATTTCATTCTTCGTTACTTCTATTTCTTCCATAGGGGGGACTTTTTCCTTCCACTCAATCTCTTCAGGTTGTATATTTTCCCTTGTAAACACTGATTTAAAATGTTTGTTCATAATTTCTGCCATTTCCATTTCCTCAGTGTATTCAACTCCCCCTTGTCTTAATTTCTCCAAGTCTTGTTTGTTTTTCAGTTTATTGTTTACAAATCTGTAGAATAGTTTTGGTTGATCTTTACACTTTTCTATAACATCTTTTTCATATTTTCTTTTTTCCTCTCTGCACTTTTGTACATATTCATTTCTATAACCAGTATATATTTTCCATTTTTCAGGTCTTCTGTCTTTTTTCCATCCGGTCCAGGCTTTGTCTCTTTTGTCTTTTAACTCCCTACAACTTTTGTTGTACCAGCATTTTACATATTCTTTTTCTTGTTTTTGTCTTGGGACATACTTTTCCACTCCTTCTTTGTAAATTTTTGTCAAAATATTCCATTTCTCTTCCACTGATGTTTCTTCTTTGTATATTTCTTCCCAGTTTTCTTGTTGGAAGAATTCTCTTATTTTATCAAAGTTTGTTTTTTCATACATCATTCTTCCTTTTCTATATTGTTCATTTCTTTTCATATATTTTTCTTCATTAAGTTCCAGTTCAATCAATATGTGGTCACTTTTACCTATTGGTGTTTTATATTCAATCTTGTCCACTATTCTAGGTTCAGATGTAATTATTAAGTCTAGCCTCGATGGTTCTTCTTCATTTCTATACCTAGTGTTCTCTTGTATCCATTGTGTCATTGAATGGTCAGTAATCATCTCAAGTAGAGCATTTCCCCATGAGTCATCACCACTCTTTACTGTCATTTCTTCCCAGCAGATTTCTTTGCAATTAAAGTCGCCCATCATAACTATTCTTCCTCCGTCTTCCATTATTTTAGTTAATGCTATCTTTGTGTCCTCTAACATACTTTTATGTTCATTCTCCTCCCATGAGGCTGTTTTCGGAGGCACATAGTTGATCACAAATTTTCTGCTCTTCTTATCTCGGTCTTCCACTTCTATCATAATCATCTCTACTGTATTCTTTCCATATATGACACCTTTCACGTTTATATCCTTCTTTGTCAGGAACATAACTCCACCCCCTTGTTTTTTCTCTCTGTTTCTAATCCAATAATTGTATGTATCATGTCCTACACTGTTGGGTGGTAGTGGGCCTTTTAATTTTGTTTCTACAATTCCCATTATGTCCGGTTCTTTTTCTTTCAAATAATCATTCAGTTCATTCAATCCTGTTATCAATCCATCTATATTTGTGTAAGACACTCTTAGTTTTCTGCCACTTCCATTGTGTTCTCTGTTTCCCTTATGTTTTTCTTTAGTATGTCGAACTGCTTTATTTTCATGTTCACTACTCTCCAATAGAATCTCTCTTTCTCTGACTCCGTTCTTTCCTCGTTTTTTGCCTTAGCTTCAATTCTTTTCTGCTTTTCTGCCTCTCTTTCCTCCTTATTCATTTCTCTTTTTATCCATACCTTTTTATATTGATCATTTGTTGCTAGTTTCCCTGTCTTGGATAGAATTTTCTCTGCCGTTGTTTGTGACCTGAATTTAATCTTAATTGGTCTGGTCTTATCTGTACTATATTTTCCGAGTCTGAATTTTTCCTCAATTTCCTTTATAATTTCTGGTTCATCTTCCTGGACTAATTTTAATAAACTGCTTACCCTTTCATTTTCCTCCTTGATTCTTGCGGTTCTATCTGGGTTATGTTTCTCTTCCATTCCTAATATAATTATACATTTCTTTTTGTCAGCTAATTCTCTTACTATATTCTCCTTCTGTCTCATCACTTTAATAACTGAGTCTTCATTATGTTCTTTCAATTGCTGTTTGACTATGTCAGTGAATGAAACCTTATTCCCTTCTTGAGTTATTCTCCAATTTTTAGCTTCTGTAGCTATTTTCTCACTGTTTTCATTACTATTCTTCTTCAATTTCTCATTCTCCTCCTTTACATTTCCTAACTGTCTTTTTAGGTCCTCTACTTCTTCAGTTAAGTTTCTGTTAGCCTTTTCCAGTTCTTCCAATCTTTCAATTCTTTGTAGAATGGAGCCTACATTACCTAACTTACGTTCCAAGTCCTCGATCACCTTATCAACTCTCTCCTCTAGTCTTATCAGTCTGGGGGGGGTTGTGTCCCCCCCACCCTCTTTAAATCCCTGGAACATATTCTCGTCACTTTCTACTGTATTTCTCCTCTCTATACTTCTAATCTTTACATTTTTATTTGCCATTTCGTCATCCGGTGGTCGTTTCATGTTGACCTTCCGCCCTTCTGCCTGGGCCAAGTCCTCCACATCCTCATTATCTTCCATTTCCCCAGTAATCCCTCCCCCTCTCCTCTTTCCTTACTTTCCCACTACCTCACGAGCAATTCCCCCCCCCTGCAAATACAAAAAGGCACTTCTCTTTGCGTTGGTATCCTCAATCTGCACTTTTCTTCAGAGCGTTCGTCAAGCCGTCCGTTCGTTGAAAGTGTGTGTGTGTGTGTGTGTGTGTGTGTGTGTGTGTGTGTGTGTGTGTGTATGGATGTTTATGTATGCGTGTTTGTGTGATCCACCATGGTCTTGGATCACGTGTTGGACTTGTGACTCTATAGTGTGTGTGTATGTACATGTGTGTGTTTGTGTTTATGTTTACGTATGTATATGTGTTTGTGTAATCCACCATGGTCTTGGATCACGTGTTGGACTTGTGACTGTGTATGCGAGTATGTGTGTACGTATGTGTGTGTGTGTGTGTGTGTGTGTGTGTGTGTACGTGTGTGTGTGTGTACGCGCGCGTGTGTGTGTGTACGTGCGCTTCTTGCGCAGACATGATGATCTTTGAATTACGATGTTCAATTGCCCTGCCAAGGACAAAATGGTCGAGTTTTTCTTCTCCGCTCAGTACAGTGGCAAACTCGGACGCGCGAATCGTCGTCTTAACCCAAATATAACAATAACGTAACACACACACACATACACACACACACACACACACATATATATACATATATATATATATATTATATATATATATATATACATATATATATATGTATATGTATACATGTATTAATCACAAAGAACCCACAGTCGGAATAAAAGGAAACTTAGAAGAAAGTATAACTTCTATATTTCGGCTATTTATTATATATAGCTATTAGCCGAAATATAGAAATTATATTTTCTCCCAAGTTTCCTTTTATTCCGACTGTGGGTTCTTCGAGATTATAATATATATATATTTCATTGAAAGGGATGGCTAATTGTGCATTTATTATTTTCTTAAATGTATTTTCCATGTGTCTTACTATGAACTTGCGTTAAATACATACAAGAAAATAATAGATTCACAATTAGCTATCACTTTCAATGAATATATATATATATATATATATATTATATATATATATATCTATATTTATATATATATATATATATATATATTGATAAGTATTTTAGACACGTCTTTCTGGCACGCCAGAAAAACGACCCTTCCCAAGTGTCCGAAAAGGTAATTAGATTTAGTACATAAACTTCAATTGCAGTTCTACATACACTCTCTGAAGAAGTTCTACGCGAACGAAACGTTAGAGTGTTTAAGGTTCCGAGCCTTCCCCTGTGTTTATGTTCTCCATCATCCAAATAATATATATATATATACATATATATATATATATATATATATATATATATATATATAGAGAGAGAGAGAGAGAGAGAGAGAGAGAGAGAAATATTCATCGCATTTAACAACACAAACACCTGGGCGAAGTGACGAGTTATTATAACATAAATTTATTTTAGGGATCAACGATGTAATATAATTTATTATATGAGAGTACGTAGAGATCAAGTGTTACAATAAGCGGTTTTACGGATCACTGATCTTACGAGTCATTCATTAAATTAATAAAGTCTTCCCTTTACAACAGTTTGACGAGAATGAAAGTGAAAATTGAAATTAATATTGGTTATGATTCGGCATTATAGATATTGAAGTAATTGTGTGTGTGTGTGTGCGTGTTATATATATATATATATATATATATATTAAAGAAATAATTTTCACGTCAACGTGTGTATTTTTTATTCATGTCACCATTTTACTTTATTCATCCATCCATTTGTTTTATCTATATATATATATATATATTATATATATATATATATATATATATATATATATATATATATATATATATATTGCACTAGCTTGTGTATCTTTGTTTTCTATATTATGTATTTATGAATATCAATTGTTGTTTAAATACTTTTTTAAGTATTCCTTTGACCTATTTAGTCTTATATTTGTTGTATTCATGTATGTATGTATTCATTGATATATATCATTTTATTTATTTGTTCATTTTCGTTTTCTATCGTGTGTATTTGTATAATTGTTTATTATTGTTATTACTATCATTATTATTATTATATCATAATGATCATTATTATCATTATTATTATTATGAAATTGTTTATTATAATTTTATAATTGTTTTTATTATCATTATTTACTTTATTTCATTTTATTTTATTTGTTTATTATTATTATTATTATTATTATTTTTTATCAATCGCGCAGCATCCCAATGAGACGGGGAGGCGCCTGGAACAGCCGCAGCACTGTTGTCGCTGCTCCTCCGAGCGAGCGACCTCCCGCCAATGCCACAGCCTTCAGAGTCCACGGAAAGGTGAGATCGCCGCCGGGCATCCTCCGATATATCCGGACTCGAACCGGGATTTGGGGTCCGGATTAAGCCTCGGGGAGCCCGGATCGATTCCGGCCCGGACTCTTCAAATGTGAAGGTCAGGCGAACGGGTGGCAAGGTTAAGCATTGGGAGGAGAGAGAGAGAGAGAGGGTGGGTGGGAGGATAGAGAGGAAAAGAAAAAGGAAGGGGAGAGAGAGAGAGAGAAGAGAGAGAGAGAGAAGAGAGAGAGAGAGAGAGAGAGAGAGAGAGAGAGAGAGAGAGAGAGAGAGAGAGAGAGAGAGAGGGACAGAGAGAGAGAGAGGGGGGAAGGGAATGGGAGGATAGAGAGTAAGAATGGGAAGTGAGAAGAGAGAGAAAGAAAGAGAGAGAAGTGGGAGGGAATAGGAGGATAGGAAGAATGGGAAGAGAGGAAAAGAAAAAAGAAGGGTAGGTATAAGGAAGGGGGAGAGAGAGAGGGGGGGAGGGAATACGAGGATAGAGAGGAAGAATGTGAAGAGAGAAAAAGGATGAGTAGGTATAAGGAAGGAGAGAGAGAGAGAGAGAGAGAGAGAGAGAGAGAGAGGGGGGGGGAAGGGAGAGAGAGAGAGAAGGGAGGAAGAATGGGAAGAGAGGAAAAGAAAAAGGATGTGTAGGTATAAGGAGGGAGAGAGAGAAAGAGAGAGAGAGAGAGAAGGAGAGAGGTGAGGAGAGATAAATAAATAAACTGAATAAAATAAAATTACACTTATATAAAAACAAATAAACTAAATTAAATTAATCCATACGAAGTTAAATTAAATAAAAATTAATTAAAAGAAGGCGAGGAAGACGTTATACACTAGGGGGGGGGAGGGAAGGATGGGACTGGGGATCCCCCCCTCCCCCGTCCGGGACCTAATCACGGGTGCAGCGGATTTACGCTAGATGAGCGGAAACTGCTGGCTCGTGCTCCAGTGAGCAGGCAACCCACAAAACTCCAGATAGCGTGGAATATTACAGAATTTATATCAAGAATACGTGCAATGACCCCGAGGAGGATATATATATATATATATATATATATATATATATATATATATATATAGAGAGAGAGAGAGAGAGAGAGAGAGAGAGAGAGAGAGAGAGAAAGAGGCAATGGGGGCCTATGTGTGATCGAATACATCACCCATGCCCTGTGTGCACGGACAGCCAGAGACGGCAAATGGCAGTCACCGGGGACTATTGGGGGATCGAACTTCGGACTTGAGACGAGACCGAAACCAACGCGCCACAGTGGGGGGGGGGGGTTCTCTCCGGATACCATGACTGAGCACATCAGGGCCGCTTGTTTGTTAAGTGGTTGTTTGAAGTCCTGTGTGACGTCACGCGACGCGTCAAGACTTGTGACGTCACGTGACGCGTCATATGTGACGTCACGCGACGCGTCACGACGTGTGACGTCACGTGACACGTCACGACGTGAATCTAATAATTTCAAAGGGAGGTGAATAAAATCGCCTGGCGACAGAGAGTTTCACCAGGAGAGAGAGAGAGAGAGAGAGGAGAGATAGGCAGACAGAGGTAGACAGACAGAGATAAAGAGGGAAAGACAGACAGATATAGAGGAAGACGGAGATAGAGAGAGGCAGACAGACACAGTGGGAGAGACAGGCAGACATATATATATATATATATATATATATATATATATATATATATGTATATATATAGAAATATATATATATATATATATATATATATATATATATATATATATATATATATATATAGATATATACACACACACACACAGATAGAGGGGGAAAGACAGTCAGTGAGAGAGCGAGGAGACAGGCTGACATAAATAGAAATAGAGATAGAGACAGACAGACAGACAGATCAACGTGACATTGACCTCCCTCCTCTCCCTCCCCCCCACTCCCTCACGACCTTGCATCTATTTTTTATTTTCTTTGATCGCTCCGCTGAGCAAAGATAGAACGACGTCAATCTCACGCAGAAGGTTGAGGATTCTCTCTTCAACCTCAATTCCTCAACTTTTTCCTTTTTTGCCTCAATGTTGAGAACGCTTCCGTAGACTAAATTTATACATAAAACTGCCGTCAGGCGATTTTATTCATCCAGGAAGTGAGTTTTGTCAAAATATTTAAGAAAAATATTAAGTCATAGAATTACCCAACGTAATTTGTTTATATTAAATCATTTTTTCGATTAATTAAATTTGAATATTATTCTTTTAATTATTATATTTTTTTCAGGATTTAATTAGATTGAAGGGAATCTTAGATAAGGTATTAAATAGATAAACTAGAAAAAACATAATCTAGAAATGGTGCTAATGTGAGTTGGTATAAGTTTGTTAGGTTAAGAATCAAGGTTAAGGGGGAAAGGGGAGATGAGGGGGGTTAGCCCCCCCACACTAACCCCCCGCCCCCTGTTGCTCCCAGGTTGAGAAATACACACACACACGACCTATATGCACAAAACGGTGAACTTTCGCTTCGCCCCTACGGCCCAGAGGCGCGAAGGCGATTTTTTTTTTTTTTTTTTTGTGCTGAATTTCTTCTGTCACCTTCCTTCAAACGTATGCCACCCCTACGGACCAGATCCACTCAGACGAATACTTATTTATTTTTCATTATTATTATTATCATTTTAATTGCTGCCTTTCTTCTGTCACTTTCCTTCAAGCGTATGCCACCCCCGCGGACCAGACTCACGGGTGAAGATTTTTTTTTTTTTTTTTTTAATCTGCTGCCTTTCTTCTGTCACTTTCCTTCAAACGTATGCCACCCCTACGGACCAGATCCACTCAGACGAATAATTATTTATTTTTCATTATTATTATTATTATTATTTTAATATCTGCTGCCTTTCTTCTGTCACTTTCCTTCAAGCGCATGCCACCCCCACGGACCAGAGCCACGTGTGAAGAAATACTGACCCACATTTCCTCGTGTGTTATCCTTCCTTTCCAGCATGTGCCCTCAATCTCTCCCCCACCACGTCTCTGACTCAGAGCCATATGGTCCCCTGATACCTGCGACGCGCTAGATTTCCATTATTCAGTCGAATTTATTGTATGAATTAAGTCGTGGTCTACTTAATGTATTATACAGCTGTACTTGAGGGGTGCCAACTGACGTTAGATAGAATAAAATGAGTAAAGTGTGCCATTATATTTAATGGGTATTTGTACATATAGTATAGTGCTGAAGAAGAGAGAGGGAGAGAGAAAGAGAGTGAGAGAGAGAGTGAGAGCGACGTTGCCACATAACCCAAAATGCGACTATGCCACATCTTGTAACATGACCGGATTAAAAAAGAAAAGAAAAAAAAAGCGTGTTTACTGTTGCATGGCGCCGTACACGCGCCGGTAATTAGTGCAGTTAGCGTCGTGTAAACACACTCAGGGGTACCGAGTTTGCATCCTTGAGGAGGTTGATTCTGTTGTAATGGCAAGACACGACTCAAGGAAAGATTTAAACGCTGACTAATTATTTTTCCTTCTCACTCTCACTCTCTCTCTTTATCTCTATGTGTCTCACTTTATCTCCTCCCCTCTCTCTTTCTCTCTATCTGTCTCACTTTATCTCCTCCCCTCTCTCTTTCTCTCTCTCTACCCTACCCACTCACTCTTACTTTCTCTTCTCCCCTCTCTTTCTCTATCCCCACCCACTCTCTTTCTCTCCCCATTCTCTCTCCCAGTCTCACTTTATCTCCTCCCCTCTCTCTTTCTCTTCTCCCACCCACTCACTCTCTCTCTTTATCTCTCTATCTGTCTCACTTAATCTCCTCCCCTTTTTCTCTTTCTCTACCCCACCCAGTCTCTCTTACTTTCTCTTTTCCTCTCTCTTTACCCCCACCCACTCTCTCTCTGTCTCCCTTTTTCTCCCCCCTCTCTTTCTCTAACCTACTCTCTTACTTTCCCTTCCCTCTCTTCCTCTTTCTCTACCCCCACCCATTCTCTCTTTATCTCTGTCTCACTTTATCTCCTTCCCTCACTCTTTCTCTTTTTCTACTACACCCACTCTATCTTACTTTCTCTTCACCCCTCTCTCTCTACCCTCACCCACTCTCTCTCCCCTTCCCTCTCTCTGTCTCACTTTATCTCCTCCCCTCTCTCTTTCTCTACCCCCCTCTCTCTCTCTCTCTCTCTCAAAATCTGCAACCCTTGGAAAGGACTGCTAAAGGACGTGGTAAACAGTTCCTCAATTGATGAGTTCAAAAGACGGTTGGACAAGGCGACTCACACATTGTTAAGCACTAGTGTGATTCCCCGGTTCCTTCCCGGTATGGGTTTTAAAACCTCTCTGAGATACTCAGATTCCTTGTAATTCTTCTCTCTCTCTCTCTCTCTCTCTCTCTCTCTCTTCGGGGAAGGTTAAATCCTCTCTTGCGGCTTGGGGGGAAAACCTTGTTCGTCATGTTTAATATTGAAAGTGGAATTTGAGATCACTCCCCCCCCACCCTCACCCCCTTCCCCCCCGCATGAAGCAATACTTGACTGAGCGGTCATTTACGGGCCTTTTGCCTGAATGGGTCCTCATCACTGTCTTGGGATCACGTGCTGGAATCGTGATCGACATCTGTTACCCTCCCGGAAGAGAGCTCAGAGCTCATATATGGCTCGATCTATGGTTAATACTCTCTGTATGTATGTGCGTGTGTGTATGTGTGTACGTGTGTGTATGTGTGTGCGTGTGTGTGTTGGGATACTGTCTAATTGTACGTGATATGAGCTTTACTTAGGGGGGTCTCATCTGTGTGTTTATGTGAGTGTACGCATGTGTGTGTGTGTATTTGTGTACATGTGTGTGTGTGTGTGTGTGTGTGTGTGTGTGTGTGTGTGTGTGTGTGTGTG
>NC_134791.1:17194152-17201652 GCF_046742065.1 Oratosquilla oratoria | reverse complement strand
GGGGGTGGGATTTTGTCTGGAAGCCAAGGGGGTGGGATTTTGTCTGGAAGCCAAGGGGGTGGGATTTTGTCTAGGAGCCAAGAGGGTGGGATTTTGTCTGGGATTCACGAGGGTGGGATTTTGTCTGGGAGTCAAGAGGGTGGGATTTTGTCTGGGAGCAAGCTGCCGATTTTATTCTCCCTTCCGCGCGCCCTGTAAAGAATAACCCCCTCCAGGAACAACAAGCCCTTAGACAGCAGCAGCCCCGCGAACAAATGGAACATGTCCAGCTAGTCAATCAGCGCCTAGGACCAGTAACCAGAGCAGCAGCAAATCAGGCCAGAGCTTCTAGACAAAATCCCACCCCCTTGGCTCCCGGACAAAATCCCACCCTCTTGGCTCCCAGACAAAATCCCACCCTCTTGACTCCCAGACAAAATCCCACCCTCGTGAATCCCAGACAAAATCCCACCCTCTTGGCTCCTAGACAAAATCCCACCCCCTTGGCTTCCAGACAAAATCCCACCCCCTTGGCTTCCAGACAAAATCCCACCCCCTTGGCTCCCAGACAAAATCCCACCCCCTTGGCTCCCAGACAAAATCCCATACTGCACCTCTCAGCCAATGAGAGGCCAGTATTCCGTCTGAGCTAGGCAGGCTGAGCCTTATAAGCCCGCCCATCCAACCAGCGGTCATTATTCGTTGGAAGACCTTCAATATAGCAGAGCATCATACAAAGCAGTCCTCACCCTGAAGACGCCTCACGACGAGGCGAAAAACTATAGTTTCGGTGGAGTCAATAGTTGTTCAATACTATTACTATGCAAAAATATATCAGTTGGCATACACTGTGTATATTCTTTTGAGAGTCATGAATGACTACTTCCTGTCCCTCTCAGTTGCTAATAGGAAAGTATTCTCCAGGTTAAAGAATACAGTCTTGAAGATTGTTAAAGCAACTAGTGCAGTTGATTTCAACCATATATATATATATATATATATATATAGAGAGAGAGAGAGAGAGAGAGAGAGAGAGAGAGAGTGAGTTGATAGAGAGATCTTAGTACCAATGGAAAAAAAAAAAAAAAAAAAAACCGAGCACCAACCCCCCGGGGCTGCACCTTCTGATGGAGGTGAGGTGAGGGTGTTGATGAGCTTTCAAGATGGCAGGAAGGTGACTCTCTCTCTCTCTCTCTCTCTCTCTAACTTTTGAAAATAAAAGGATTAGAAGTGAAATAATTAGATGAATAAATAGAACGACAAAAATCTAGAATCCTAGGGAGAAAAGGAAAAAAAGGAATCTAGAAAAGAAATTGATAAATAGAACGACAAAAAACTAGAATCCTAGGAAGAAAAGGAAAAAAGTGAGAATCTAGAAAACGAGGAAGATGACTGTTGAAATTGACAAGGACATAGAAGGAGGAAATAGATGAATCTAGGAGAAAGATAGTTGAGTTAGGAAGGACTTCCAGCCCCCCCTACCACCCAAAAAATAAATGAATAAATAAATAAATGGAGGTACAATAATCTAGGAATCTAGGAAAAGGGTTATATTGGTAAAGGCTTAGAAAGAATATGAAAATAAAATAAAGTAAATAAAATCAAACACCTGGTAGGACTTGGACACCCATAATAATAATAATAATAATAATAATAATAATAATAATAATAACAATAATAATAATGATAATAATAATAATAATAATAAATTAGAACCCCTTAAAAACAAGGAAAATAGACACAAAGAGAGAGAGAGAGAAAAACTTGACCCCCCTAAAAAGAAGGAAGGAAAGAGTGAGAGAGAGAGAGAGAGGGGGGGAAGAGGAGAGCGAGAGAAAGATAGAGAGAGAGAGAAAGAGGAGAGAGAAAGAGAGGGAAAGAGAAAGAAAGAGAGCACACCACGACGGGCGATGACAACCACCCACCTTGAAGTTGAACTCGACGTCCATGTACTTGCCGAACCGGGAGGAATTGTCGTTCCGATTGGTCTTGGCGTTGCCAAAGGCCTCGAGGACCGGGTTGCTCTGAAGGAGACGATCCCGAACCTTGTCGACCTGCGAGCGGTGGAGGGACGCCGCCGCCAGGAACCGAAGGACGTGCTTGCTGGCCTCCGTCTTGCCCGCACCGCTCTCGCCTGCGTCAGGAGAAAAAGAAGAAGAAGAAGAGGGTTAGGATACTCTGCAGGGGAAATTGAGGAAATTCGGCGAGGGTTTTGCTGAGAGGAGGAGGAAGAAGAGGAGGAAGAGGAGGAGGTGGGGGATAGGAGGAGGAGGAGGAAGAGGAGGAGGTGGGGGATAGGAGGAGGAGGAGGAAGAGGAGGAGGTGGGGGATAGGAGGAGGAGGAGGAAGAGGAGGAGGTGGGGGATAGGAGGAGGAGGAGGAAGAGGAGGAGGTGGGGGATAGGAGGAGGAGGAGGGGTCGGGAGGAGAAAGAAGAGGGACAGGAACAAGGTGAAGGGTAAGGGATAGGAAGAAGGAGGAAGAGGAGGAGAAGGAAGAGGAGGAGGAGAAGGACGAAGAGGGGTAGGAGAAGTTTTTGGATAATTGGATTTTTTTTTTTTCAATATTTTGGTTTCGGGGGGGGGGACCGGAAAATATTAAGAAAAAAAAATTCTGGTCCATCAAACACTCAAAGCAGAAAATAAATAAATAAATAAATAAATAAACGAAAAAATTAAAAGATATATAATTAAAATAAATCAATAACTAAATGATTAAATCGATCAATAAATGATTTAACAAATAAGTAAATCAATACACGAACAAAATAAACAATAGATAATTGAGATAAATGTATAAATATATTAAATAAATCAATAAATAACTGATTAAATAGATAAATAAATAAAGATACACAAAAATATAACGATAAGACGAAAACAAGATCAACTCCTGCATTGTAATAAGAGAACCAATTGCGACCATTACAAGCAAACAGGCTTCTGTGCAATTGCATTGATGATCCCGCAGAAGTGAAAGTTGCATAGCCAGACAGGCCTTGGTGACCCTTATGGCATCGCCTCTCTCTTAGGGGGGGAAGGGGGGGAAAGGCTGTTTGGGGGGAAGGGGGAAGGGAGGGGAAGGCTGCTTTGGGGTAAGGGGGATGGGGGGAAAGGCTGCTTTGGGGGAAGGGGGGAAAGGCTGCTTTGGGGGAAGGGGAGAAGGGAGGAAGGCTGCTTTGGGGGTAAGGGGTAAGGGGGGGAAGGCTGCTTTGGGGGAAGGGGTAAGGGGGGCTGCTTTGGGGGAAGGGGTAAGGGGGGGAAGGCTGCTTTGGGGTAAGGGGGAAGGGGGGAAAGGCTGCTTTGGGGGAAGGGGGGAAGGCTGCTTTGGGGGGAAGGGGGAAGGGAGGAAAGGGGTGATAGGCTGAGATACAATGTAAAATGGTTATCACATTGGGATATCTTCCCTTCGACATCCTACCTCCAACCTCTCCGTTTGAATAACTAGGATATATTTTCCCTTACAAAAATCTGGACTTCTCTAAGAATATGTCCCCTTACAAAAATCTAGACTTCTCTAAGGATATTTCCCCTTACAAAAATCTAGACTTCTCTAAGGATATTTCCCCTTACAAATATCTAGACTTCTCTACGGATATTTCCCCTTACAAAAATCTAGACTTCTCTAAGAATATTTCCCCTTACAAAGATCTAGACTTCTCTAAGAGTATTTCCACTTACAAAAATCTAGACTTCTCTAAGGATATTTCCCCTTACAAAAATCTAGACTTCTCTAAGAATATTTCCCCTTACAAAAATCTAGACTTCTCTAAGAATATTTCCCCTTACAAAAATCTAGACTTCTCTAAGAATATGTCCCCTTACAAAAATCTAGACTTCTTTAAGAATATTTTCCCTTACAAAAATTTAGACTTCTCTAAGAATGTTTCCCCTTGCAAAAATCTAGACTTCTCTAAGAATATTTCCCCTTACAAAAATCTAGACTTCTCTAAGGATATTTCCCCTTACAAAAATCCAGACTTCTCTAAGGATATTTCCCCTTACAAAAATCTAGACTTCTCTAAGAATATTTCCCCTTACAAAAATCTAGACTTCTCTAAGAATATTTCCCCTTACAAAAATCTAGACTTCTCTAAGAGTATTTCCCCTTACAAAAATCTAGACTTCTCTAAGAATATTTCCCCTTACAAAAATCTAGACTTCTCTAAGAATATTTCCCCTTACAAAAATCTAGACTTCTCTAAGAGTATTTCCCCTTACAAAAATCTAGACTTCTCTAAGAATATTTCCCCTTACAAAAATCTAGACTTCTCTAAGAATATTTCCCCTTACAAAAATCTAGACTTCTCTAAGAATATTTCCCATTACAAAAATCTAGACTTCTCTAAGAATATTTCCCCTTACAAAAATCTAGACTTCTCTAAGAATATTTCCCCTTACAAAAATCTAGACTTCTCTAAGAATATTTCCCATTACAAAAATCTAGACTTCTCTAAGAGTATTTCCCCTTACAAAAATCTAGACTTCTCTAAGAATATTTCCCATTACAAAAATCTAGACTTCTCTAAGAGTATTTCCCCTTACAAAAATCTAGACTTCTCTAAGAATATTTCCCCTTACAAAAATCTAGACTTCTCTAAGAATATTTCTAAAATTCGTCTAGGTTTGTAATCCCTTAGTTCATCATTCAGCTTTCCTATATATGACGGTTAAGATAATTTGATATTTGAAAATTTGAAATTTTGAATAACCGAAGTCGTTTTAAACTCCAACGAACTCTCGACGGTCGGCGATGGTAGAAGCCCGTGGAAGCCCGGTGTGATGACCCCTTAATGCAGGGCAACGGCGTAAGATTGTACACGAGGATAGAAACGCTGGTGAAATATAGTCCATAACAACGTTCCAGGACACGTTTAAACGTCTTGGGTTTCCATTGTGTCCCGAGTTTTTTCTTAATATATATATATATATATATATATATATATATATATATATATATATATATATATATATATATATATATATATATATATATATTACACTCCCCCTTCCCTTCCCCAAAGGAAAAAAAAATCTAAATGGAAATATTTCTCCTATTATATATATATATATATATATATATATATATATATATATATATATATATATATATATATATATATATATATATATATATATATATATTCCTATCGATCCTGTCATAAGCCTTCTTCAGATCCACAAAGGCCCCGAAAAAATCATACCTTTTGCAAAAAATAAATAAATAAAATAAATAAAATAAAAGTTATCTTGCATATCTGCCTTGCTATACACACACACACACACACACACACACACACACACACACACACACACACACACACACTATAACCTTGTCCCAGCTTCACAATTTTACAACGGACCTTGACACTAAGGCAAGAGTTTACAATGGAGGACTATATCCAGACAAAAGAGTTGTTTGTGTAATTACGACCCTCTTGTCTCCTAGACAACGACGACAGGAAGAGGAAAGAAAACCGACCCATTTATCTAATTAGGAAACTATTATCTTCCAGGCATACGTACAAACACAAAGGACACCGACTTGCTGGTGTAGTGGTACAGAGTTCGATTCCCGCCTAGGGTTGAAAAGTATCATAGTACTGCAAGCTTGTATCCCTCTGTTGGGCAAGAAAGTGTGTATGTGTGTGTGTGTGTGTGTGTACGTGTGTGCGTGTGTGTGTGTACGTGTGTGTGTGTGTGTGATTCACCATGGTCTTTGGATCACTTGTTGGACTCGTGATCGATAGCTATTTCCATCCCGGAAGAGCTCAGAGCTCGTATATGACCGATCTATGGGTAATACTGTGACCTTACACGCACACACATACCCAACTCCCCACAGCGTAGCGATACTGAAATTATTTCAGCCCTGGGCGGGAGTCGAACCCGGACCGCCGTTCTGGCAGGCGAGAACTCTAACCATAGCGCCACGAGGTGTGTGTGTGTGTGTGTGTGTGTGTGTGTGTGTGTACGTGTGTGTATGTGTGTGTGTGTGTGTACGTGTGTGTGTGTACGTGTGTGTGTGTACGTGTGTGTGTGTGTGTGTGTACGTGTGTGTGTGTGTGTGTGTGTGTGTGTGTGTGTGTGTGTGTGTGCGTGTGTGTGCATTTCTTCACAAGGAAAGTATACCCAAGTCAGACCAGCACGATTTTTTTCCCCTTTAGCGGTTGCCCACTCGACACTAGAGGCTGCGGTTGCCCACCTTCGTGACACGTTCTGGCACCGCCACGGGCGGTCATGCACCGGTCATGCAGCAACTGGAGCAGCTGTTGCATGACTGCGTGGGCTTCTGAAACGGGCTGAAAGCTCCTGAAGGAGAAGAGAGTAAAAAAAACAAAACTTGTTTGCAGTGTTAGGAAGTCTCTCTCTCTCTCTCTCTCTCTCTCTCTCTCTCTCTCTCATTCTCTCTCTGTTTATACCACCTTCTGTCTCACTTTCTCCCTTTGTACCTTCCTTTCCTCTTACGGCCCAATCCGGGAACCGAGTATCAGCCCCACGGGGCTGCGCCATAAAATAAAAAATGAAGAAGTTGACGAGGTTTCAAGATGTGCGGCTGGCAGGGAGATGACTTTACCTGACGTCTCTCTCCCTCTCTCCTCTCCCCTGTCTCCTCGCTACTCTCCTCTCCTTTCTCTTTCTATGCCCCTCTCTCTCTCTCTCTTTCCCTCTTTCTTTCTTTTTCTCACTTTTTCTCTCATACTCTATCTCTCTCCTTCTCACTACTCTCCTCTCCTCTCTTTCTATCCCCTCTCTTTCTCTCTCACTTTTTCTCATATTCTCTCTCTCCTCTCTCTTCCCTGTCTCCTCGCTACTCTCTCTCCTCTCTCTTCCCTGTCTCCTCGCTACTCTCTCTCCTCTCCTCTCTCTTTCTATCCCTCCTCTCTCTCACTTTTTCTCTCATTCTCTCTCTCTCTATCTCCTCTCTCTCCTTCTCGCTACTCTCTCTCCTCTCCTCTCTCTCTCTCGCTTTCTCTCACTCTCTCTCTCTCTCTCATTCTTTCTATTTCTCTCCTCTCTCCCTTCCTCTTTCCCTCCCTCTCCTTCTGTATCTTTCCCTCTCTCTCTCTGTTACACCCTTCCCTAATCTCTCCTACTGTCCCCAAGGAGAGAAACGCTGGTTACGGGCAACGAAACACAGATTTCCCCTTTCCCCCCTGTTCTCACGCGCCTGTGCATTCGGAGGCGCACAAAAATTCCGCACTCCTCGGAACCGACTGACAGCAAGGCCAGCAAAGCGGAATGCTCCATTAGGGACGCCAGTGACAAGAGCCTTGGTACAGCTCGTCATAAACAACACTTGGGTTGTTGCAATCGCGATTGGTCACGTGACACGCTCGTTTCAGAAATCGTCATCATCTGAAATGTCCTTCAGGGAGATGAGGTGCATGTCGGTGTGATGGTGAAATCGTAATTAACAATAACAATAACAACAATGACGACATCAACAACCTGGAAACTACAATGAAGAACGAGCAAACGAAGAGGAAAAAAACGAAAAAATACAAGATTAAGCAATAAAT
>NC_134791.1:17161652-17186652 GCF_046742065.1 Oratosquilla oratoria | reverse complement strand
GAGGCACACATGCAGAAATTGAAACGTGGTACAGCCAAGGACTCGAACCTGCGCTAGCACGTGACAAGTGATAGGGACTTAAACCGATATATATCTATTTGTTTATTTATTTATTCATTTATTTTTGAGTTATTAAATCCACATTTACATCGTTCGGTATTGGCAAGAAGAGAATATCTAAAGTGTGCCATTTTTCTGAAAAGCTCAAGAGATAAAGAGGAAAAAGATTAAATAAATCCCTGAAATCATTCTAAATATGAATTGAAATAAAATAAAAATAAATCAATAAAAATCCTCATATTCCCTACACTCTTCCTTCTTCAATCCTCCTCTCCTCCGCCTCCTCCTTCTCTCCCTGTCCTCCTGTCATTCCTCCCCTCCTTCTCCTCCTCCTCTTCCTCCTCCTCCCGTCCCCTCTCCATTCTTCTTTACCACTTCTTCCTCCCACTTCCTCCTCCCCCTCCGCCTTCTCCTCTTCACCCTTCTCCTCTTCTTCTCTCCCCTCCTCCTCCTCTCCTTCTCTTCTTCTCCCTCTCGCTCCTACTCACTTCCTCCTCCTCCTTCCCCCTCTTCTTCCTCCCTCCTCCCTTCCTCCTCCTCCTTCCTTTCTTCTTCCCCCTCACCTCCTCCTTTTCCCCTCCTCCTTCCTCCTTCTTCTCCCCTTCTTCTTCCCTTTCACCTCCTCCTCCCTCCCCTCTCCTTGTCTTCCTCCCCTCCTCCTCCCTCCCCTCCCATCCTCGTCTTCCTTCCCCCATTTCTGCTCTGCGCTATACATCTGCCACCCTCCTCCTCCTCTTCTTCCTCCTCCTCCCTCTTCGCTGTGCATCTGGCGATCTCCCCTACTCCTCCCTCCTCCTCCTTCGTCTTCTCTGTTTTCTTGTGCTGTACATTCGTCTACCTCCTCCTCCTCCTCTTCTTCCACATCCTCTTCCTCTTCCTCCACATCCTTCTGTTCCTCATCCTCTTCCTCATTCTCTTCCTCCTGCCCTTCTTCTTCCACATTCCCCTCGTCCTCTTCCACATTCTCCTCATCCTCCTCTTCCACATTCTCCTTATCCTCCTCTTTCACATTCTCTTCCCTATCCTCCTCCTCTTATGGGCCTCCATCCCCCCCCACCCTCCCCTCCTCCGTGAGAAGAGGGCATGGAGGATACGAGGGAGGAAGGATGGAGGGAGGGAGGATGGAAGAGGGATATGGAGGAGGGAGGAAGGAGGGATAGGAGGAGGGAAGGGAAGGGAGGGAAGGATGGAGGGATATGGAGGGAGGGAAGGATGGAGGGGAGAGGGATATGGAGGGAGGTAGGGAGTGAGGGAGGGATATGGAGGGACGGAAGGATAAAGGGATATGGAGGGACGGAAGGATAAAGGGATATGGAGGGAGGGAAGGATGGAATGAGGGAGGGATATGGAGGGAGGTAGGGATGGAGGGATATGGAGGGAGGGAAGGAGGGATATGGAGGGAGGAATGGAGGAGGCGCCAGACACCTGGTCCCATTTGGCGTCCTCCCTCTCCTCCTCCTCCATCTCCCTCTCCTCCCTCCCTCTTACCTCTAGACTCTTCGCTTATCATCGTTGGTGGAAAATCGAATACTCTAAACTGGGAATTTATTTTCGTATATTTATTTATTATACTTATTTATTCGATCTTTTATTTTCAGTGTTAAACAAACACTCTACCATCATGGCGAATATTGAATTAATTTATCTATTCATTTATTTCTTATTTAATTTTATTTCTTGAATATATTCACACGCAAAAAAAAACAAATGTTTAGATAATTTTTATCGATTTGTTACTTATTTAATTTTATTTTATTTTTCATTATTTATTCACAAGCAAAAAAAAAAAAAAAAAAAAAAAAAAAAATCTTTGACCTTTCTTGTGACCTCAGCGTCGGGTCAGATCAGGTCAAACGCCTCGTGTTACGTAATCAGTTACACAATAACAAACAAAGGTCTTGATAAGAGCGTCAGTGATGTGGAGCGTTGGTTTCTGCCTCCCTCCTGGGCCACGTGGACCCCCACGGGTCCTGGCAGTCCCAGCACACCGGGTTAGGGTAATAGATTCAGTTACAGTGGTTAAGTGACTCCTGGTGTATGCTAACCACCACATTCACGTTTGGTAAATAAAATAAATAAATAAATAAATTATAAATAAAAATAAATAGATAAATAAATCAATAATATAAATAAATAGATAAATAAGAATAAGTAAAAATTAATAAATAGATCAAGGTAAATGAATGAATGAAATAATTATAAGTATGATAACGGGGTAGGAAATAAACAAATAAAAATATTAAGTAAATAAGAAAAATATTAAATACAATATTCAAATGACTAAAATAATAATAATAATAATAATAATAATAGTAATAATAATAATAATAATAACAATAATCTTTAGGAGGAGAAATGAGAACAGAAAAGGAAGAGAGCGAATAGGGAGGGTGAGAGAGAGAGAGAGAGAGAGAGAGAAAGAGAAAGAAAGAGTGAGAGAGAGAGAGAGAGAGAAGGAGGGAGAGAAAAAGAGAGAAGGAGGGAGAGAAAAGAGAAAAAGAGAGAGAAATGACAGAGAGAAAAAGAGAGGGAGGGAGAAAAAAGAGGGAGAGAGAAAAAGAGAGAGAGAGAGAACAGAGAAGAAGAGCGAGAGAGAACAGGAGAGATTGAAAGAGAAAGAGAAAAACAAAATAATTAAGAAAGAGTAGAAAACGAAGAAGAAAATAAAGATAAAAAGAGAAAAGAGAGGAAGAGAGTGAGATCCAGGCGCACACAGACCTTACGCTCCCTAAAAAAATCAGAGCTCAAATATTACGGAGAGGAATGCTTTTCTAGAATCAACCCCCAGAAACCGACCCCATATAGATTCTAGAACGCAGGAGAGTCAACTAGAAAGTTCTAGAAGGTATACTAGAAGGCTATAGAGATAATCATTCGATTTGTAATAAATAATTAAATAAATAATAAAAATTGATTATAATAAAATGAATATGAATAAATAGAATTAAATTAAATGATAAGAAATAATAATAAAATACAAATAAAAAGCTATGGTCGTGGGGTTCCGTCTCTTTTAGTGTGTGTGTGTGTGTGTGTGCGCGCGCACGATTTGCCATTGTCTTGGATCACGTGTTGGACTCGTGATCCACAGGTATTTCCCTCCCGGAGGAGAGCTCAAAATAAAATAAAGACAAAAAAAACAGACCCAACTCCCGCCCACGAGAGTTTGGAGTACCGACTCACGGTGAGATACTGAAATTATTTCAGCCCTGGGCGGATTCGAACCCGGCCGCTGTAGTAGCAAACTCTACCCACATGCCCTCGAGTCGTGTGTGTGTGTGTGTGTGTGTGTGTGTGTGTGTGTGTGTGTGTGTGTGTGTGTGTGTGTGTGTGTCTACAATAGACTTCCAAACCCCCACGTGATTTCCAAAATCCCCCATCCAATTAATAACTTTTCCTTTAATTAAAACCCGATGAAAGTTTATGCAAGTGAGAGGAGTGGTAGTTGAGTTGTTGTTTAAGGTAGTTTGTTGTTGTTACGGATTTACCGTTTCTTTTGTGTGGAATGGAAGGAAGAGAGGAGGAAGAGCTTTTCTTGTAGGAGGAGGAGGAAGAGGAAGAGGAGGAGGAGGAGAGAGGAGGAGGAAGAAGAGGAGGGGGAAGATCAGCTGTTATTTGGGGACGAGGAGGAGGAAGAGGAGAAGGAAGAGAGAGAGGAGGAGGAGGAGGAGGAGGAGGGGGAAGATCCGCTTTTCGCTGAGGACGAGGAGGAAGAGAGAGAGAGAGGAGGAGGAGGAGGAGGAGGAGGAGGAGGAGGGGGAAGATAAGCTGTTGTCTGGGGACGGTGAGGAGGAGGAGGAGGGGAAGATCAGCTGTTGTCTGGGGACGGTGAGGAGGAGGAGGGGAGGAGGAGGGGAAGA
Source organism: Oratosquilla oratoria (assembly GCF_046742065.1). Taxonomy (NCBI): domain Eukaryota; kingdom Metazoa; phylum Arthropoda; class Malacostraca; order Stomatopoda; family Squillidae; genus Oratosquilla; species Oratosquilla oratoria. The sequence continues at coordinate 17,182,732 of NC_134791.1, read as the reverse complement.
TCAGCTGTTGTCTGGGGACGGTGAGGAAGAGGAGGAGGAGAAAGAGGAGGAAGAAGACGAAGAAGAGGATGGAAAGGAAAAAGAAGAAGAAAGAGACAGAGGAGGAGGGGAACATCAGCTGTTGTCTGGGGACAGTGAGGAGGAGGAGGAGGAGGAGAAGGAGGAAGACGAAGAAGAAAGAAGAAAGAGACAGAGGAGGAGGATGAAAAGGAAGAAGAAAGAAGAGACAGAGGAGGAGGAAGAAGACGAAGAAGAAAGAGACAGAGGAGGAGGATTAAAAGGAAGAAGAAAGAGGAGATAGAGGAGGAGGAGGAGGAGAATATCAGCTGTTGTCTGGGGACAGTGAGGAGGAGGAGGGGAAGATCAGCTGTTGTCTGGGGACGGTGAGGAGGAAGAGGAGGAGGAGGAGGAAGAAAACGAAGAAGAAAGGAAGAAGGAAGAGACAGAGGAGGAGGATGAAAAGGAAGAAGAAAGAAGAGATAGAGGAGGAGGAGGAAGAAGACGAAGAAGAAAGAAGAAAGAGACAGAAGAGGATGAAAAGGAAGAAGAAAGAAGAGACATAGGAAGAGGAGGAGGGGAAGATCAGCTGTTGTCTGGGGACGTCGAGGAGGAGGAAGACGAAGAAGAAGGAAGAGACAGAGGAGGAGGAGGAAAAGGAAAAAGAAAAAGAAGAAGACGAAGAAGAAAGAGAGAGGAGGAGGAGGAAGAGGAGGAGGGGAAGATCAGCTGTTGTCTGGGGACGGTGAGGAGGAGGAGGAGGAGGGTGACTTCTCTCAATGACCAGTACAGTAGGTCCTGGCGCCCTACTTTCACCTGCGGCTTGTGGCAGAGGTCATTATGCCCGGACGGGCGGGTACCGGGTACCGGGCTGGGCACCGACGGGTTGCGAGTATCGGGTCTCCTGACGGCCCGCCGTGACCTGACGTCACGTCCTTTTTTTTTTCTTTTTTTTCTTCTTTTTTTTTCTTCTTTTTTTTTCTTTTCTTTTTTGTCCGCTGGTGTTCTGGGTACAGCGCATTTGCAGTGATTGTTTATCATTTCATTTATTATTATTATTATTATTTATTTGTTATTATTATTATTTATTTATTTATTTATTGTATGTACCACTCTCTCTCTACCACAGGATAATAGTTCTCATTTGTAAAAAAAAAAAATCTTGAGGAGAGCACTTTACCCACTGAGCCACTACGTCTCTCTGGAATGTGGAAACGCGATGGTGGGGGAGATGCAAGTGATGTCAGCAGCCAGATGGTCGAGCTGAGCCAGCTGAACTTATCATTACTGTTTCAGAGTACAAGTAATTCGACCAGCTGTTTGATGTGCCATCTGTCACATAACGGGTATAGTTGTCTACCCCCAAAAAGATGGATAAGTAGTAATAATAATAATAATAATAATAATAATAATAATAATAATAATAATGATATTAATAACAATGATAATAATAATGATAATGATAATAATTTTAATATTATAATAATTTATAATAATAATAATAATAACAGAAAAAATAATTATACTTCTATTCTGCTATGTAGTGTCTGTCTGTGTGTGTGTGCGCGTGTGTTCACCATGGTCTTGGACCACGTGCTAGACTCGTGATCAACAGGGATTACCCTTCCAGGTGAGAGTCATAGCTCATGTGTGTGTGTGTGTGTGTGTGTGTGTGTGTGTGTGTGTGTGTGTGTGTGTGTGTGTGTGTGTAGGGGTCCCATAGGTTATCAGCAGCTGTTGAACTTGTCAAACCTTATCTTTATCCTGGTTTTACCCCAGGTGCTCAAACGTAAACACACACACATACACACACACACATGCACGCGCGCGCGCACACACACAATTTTACATAGCAGCCGTATCTTGTGAAGGGTGAATTATTATTATTATTATTATTATTGTTATCATTATTATTTAAGAGGTGAGGATGTTTATTAAATGAACCTTTACACACACACACACACATCCATGTGCTCAATGGGAACAGTAACGGCTTGTAGTATCTGTCATCTATATTCAAGCCGGGAGCGCAGTTGGAACTGCTTTGATCTCGGCTAAACGCCTCCTAGCGTAAACTCTTTGATTACTATCTCCACATTCATGGAGATTGTAAAGGCAACCCCCCCCACCCCCGGACACGGAGAACCTACTCGTGTAATCCAGCTAGGATAGAAACGCTGGTTCCAGATGGCGTTTTGAGTAACAAAATGAACTTTAGTGAACTTACAAATGATGATGAAATTTGGCCTTCGAACGCTCATTGAGAACGTTGAGTAAGTTTGATACCAATTGAATAATCATCTCGTTGCTGTAACCTTGAACGAATATTGTATACGAAGTAACCACAATATATATATATATATATATATAAAATATATATATATATATATAAAATATATATAGATAGATATATTTATATATATATATATGTGTGTGTGTGTGTGTGTGTGTGTGTGTGTGTGTGTGTGTGAATGTGTTAGTGTGCAAGTGTGTGTGTACACGTGTATGTGTGTTTGTGCCTGTGCACGTGTGTGTGTGTGTATGTGCATGTGTGTGTCTAAGTGTATATGTGCATGTGTGTGTCTAAGTGTGTGTGTATGTGCATGTGTGTGTCTAAGTGTGTATGTGCATGTGTGTGTCTAAGTGTGTGTATGTGCATGTGTGTGTCTGCGTGTGTATGTGCATGTGTTAGTGTGCAAGTGTGTGTGTATGTGTATATGTACATGTGTGTGTATGTGCATGTGTTAGTGTGTAAGTGTGTAAGTGTGTGTGTGTGTGTGTGTGTGTGTGTGTGTGTATTCACCTCGGATCTGCTGCAGCCTCTTTTCGAGACAGCCAGACACCACCCTACGGCAGTGAGCTCAGAGCTCATTATTAGCAGATCTCTGGGTAGGTCTGAGACTACTCACACTCCACACACCGGGAATGCAAGGTCACAACTCCTTGACTAACGTCCCGTACCTACTCGCTGCTAGGTGAACAGGGGCTACACGTGAAAGGAGTGTGTGCCCGTGCAAGTGTGTGTGTGTGTACATGCGTGTATAGTCGATACATGTTCCATTACAGTTGTTTATTTATTTTAGTACACGTAATTACAGGTTAATGTGATGAGCATTGTTGTGAAGGATAGGGCAGACACGACACAACTTTCCTCTCCTAGTGCACGTGTCATGTGAAGATGATTATAATTTGTGTAGCTTCTTCTTCAAAGCCACTTTCTACACATTTTATGATTTATCTACTATGTGATTTATTTTATAATTTATTTACTAATTTATTTCGTGAGTGTTTACTTTTGTTTTTGTTTGTGTTTATGGCAATTATTCTTCTTAATTTCTGGTAACTTATATATATATATATATATATTTATATACATATTGTAACTAGTTATATATGATTGTGAATAGATTATTTTTATCTATTTATTATATTTATTTATTTATTTAGATTTATTATTTATTAATCTATATTATTTTCTCACACTTTTTCTTACAAAAAACTGATATAAAAGAACAAAGGGATGAAATGAGGGAACACACCTTGGCTAGGCTATCCCCCCCTTATAAAGGGGAAAAAGCCTATGGGTGTATATATATGTACTTAATTAATTTGATCAAGCTATTCATCATATTCATTTGTTCACTGTACATATATACTGTATATATATATATATATATTCTTGATTGCGCAATCGGTTAAGTCACTAACACTTGTCACATTCTAGCCCGGGTTCGAATCTTTGGCCGTACCACGTTTCAATTTCTGCATGTTGGCCTCCGCGAGTCTCTCGATGTTGATGGCTTAGAATTAAAGTGTATTGTGGTTGATAAAAAATGTATAAATATATGCATGTACACGATTTTTTTTTTTTTTTTTTTTTTTTCTTGTCTTGTCTTTTCTCTTGTCTACGACCCCAAGTACCTACCTGACGAAGAACCTGTTTGCCCGCCGGCAGGAGAAGACGGCAGGGGGAACGAAACTCGTTCCTCGCACCTCCCCCCCCGGGGCGGATCATCAGGCGGAACGAGAACTACGTGTGTGTGTGGGGGGGGGGGGCTACCCGATCCCCCACCTCTCCCCCCCTTGATGTGGGGGTGACTGATAAAGGCTACCCTCCCATAAGGTGGAAAAACAGGTTGCCCGAAAACAAAGAATAAAATGATAGAAAATGGAAATATGAATAACAATATTCATATAAAATGGAAGTAGAAAAAAGTAAAAATAGATTTTAGGATTAAAATAGAAATTAGAATAGAAAATAGAATAAACAATCAATTATAGTAATGTTAAGTAAATGAATAAATAAAAGTAAGAAAAATAAAAAATATAAATAAGGCAAATAAATAAAACACTTTTTTATGAAAATAGAATTACATAAAATCAGAAGAAAATACATTAAACAAATAAAAATAATAAATAATTTAAGCCTCAAATGAGATGAAAAGTTAAATAAAATAGATAATTGAATAAAATACATGTAAAAATAGTTTTTTTTTATAAACAAACATTAAAAGAGAAATATTAATAAATAGAATAAAATAGAAATGACAGAAAATATAATTAATAAATAAAATAAAACTTACCCGAGATAATGATGCACTGGTCAGCTTTTTACACAAATAGACATTTAAAGATAAATATTAATAAACAGAATAAAATAGAAATTATAAAAAATAAATAAATAAAAACTCACCCGAGATGAGGATGCATTGGTCATTCGTTTCGCCAATCATGGACCGGAAGGAATTCTCGGCAATGGCAAACCTATCGACGGCGCGGGAAAAAAGGGACAAAGATAAGGTCAGCTCAGGTCACGACAAGAAGAACGCGGGCCTAGGTCATCCTAGGCCACGAGCAAAACATAAAATAAATAGAATAAAATAAAATAAATTAAAATTGATAAATAATAATAATATTAATAATAGATTATATAAAAAACAAATAATATATAAAAGAAATAAAAATAAATATATAAATGAATTAATCAAATCAACAAAGTAGCCCCAGGGGATTAAAATTAATCTCATTTCTTTCATCAGAAAAAATGAATAAAGTACGGCACAATACTGAGTGGAAATAATTGCGTGAAAATGGACCAACTGGCAACTTTCAATTTCCCAACGTTGCCAAATCTCACTACGGACAAAAATTAACCTAAAATTTAACTCACAAACCTTAACTTAACCGCTAACTTAACCACGTTCCGTCTCTCTAACCCAGGTTAACGTAACCTCGCCCCTAACCCGCTTCCCTGACCCCAGACAGAAGTGCACCTATCACAAGAACGGGTGTTAGATAACAACAGATAAGGATTTGATAAGCGTCGCTTAACGCAACCCTTCCAACTCGGCGGTACCGAGTACGGCCCCTGATCTGCCGTCAGGTGGTTTTATTCAAATGTGGTTGGGGGTCGCGACCCGCCGTGGCCTCTCTCAAGCGAGGGTCCGTCTAGGTGAATAAAATCGCTTGGCGGCAGGAAGGAAATGACACAGCGTCCACAATACAGTAGCCCTCCACATACAGTACCTCCACAGTACAGTAGCCCTCCACAATTCAGTAGTCCTCCACAATACAATAGCCCTCCACAATTTAGTAGTCCTCCACAATACAGTAGCCTTCCACAATACAGTAATCCTCCACATACAGTAGCTCTCTACAATACAGTAGCTCTCCACAATAGAGAAGCCCTCCACAATACAGTAGCTCTCCACAGAGAGTAACTCCACAATTCAGTAGCCCTCCACAGAGAGTACCTCCAAAATTCAGTAGTCCTCCACAATACAATAGCCCTCCACAATTCAGTGGTCCTCCACAATGAAGTAGCCTTCCACAATACAGTAATCCTCCACATACAGTAGCTCTCCACAATACAGTAGCTCTCCACAATGCAGTAGCTCTCTACAATACAGTAGCTCTCCACAATACAGTAGCCCTCCATAATACAGTACCTCCACAATACAGTAGCTCTCCACAAAGAGTAATTCCACAATACAGTAGCCCCCACAGAGAGTACTTCCGCAATTCAGTAGTCCTCCACAATACAGTAGCCCTCCACATACAGTACCTCCACAATACAGTAGTCCTCCACATACACTATCTCTACAATACAGTAGCCCTCCACACACACTATCTCCACAATACAGTAGTTCTCCACACACACCACCTCCACAATACAGTAGCCCTCCACATACACTACACAATACAGCAGCCTTCCACGTACATCAACAATACAATAGTCCTTCATCCTACACTAACCTTATTCTATAATACTTTTTCATAATTATTTAATTTATTATTTACATGTAGCCTGAACGTGGACTAAATAGTCAGTCAGCAACCCTTCTTATTGTAGTCTATTGTATTCCACCAAACAGTTACAAAAATCATCACTCAATTCTTCACCAGAATAGAATAAATTCATATCTATAATCGCGGTCGACGTCAATCAACTCTTTCCTATCAGTTCATCAACTCTATCACACCAGTCAATCCACCACTGATAAATGATCTAATCAATTTCTGTATTTGATTTATAGATCCAAAACATGTTTGTCTCTCCTAAAATAAATCAATGTGGGCATGTTTGTGTGTGTGTGTGTGTGTGTGTGTACGTGTGTGTGTGTGCATGTGTGTGTGTGTACATGTGTGTGCGTGCATATATGTGTGTATGCATATACATGTGTTTGTTTATACGCGTTTTACCTAGTTATATTACCTAGTTGTATTATACGGGAAGGGAGCTATACTCGCAGTGCCCCGTGTGTGTGTATCCATATGTATGTGTGTGCGTGCGTGTATGCATGTGTGTATGTGTGTATGGATATGTGTGTGAATAAATAAATCATACAAATAACAAAGAAAACGTGATAAAAACGGAGACAGGTAGGGAGTTGGGGGTTGACTACTTACACATGTGGGGGAACCTCGTAGAAGTTGACATTCCTGTAGGACTCGACTGTTTTGTCGCCGTAGATCCCAAGTTCCTTGTATGGATTCACCGACACTAACACCTGCCCGATGTACGTCTGTCGGAAGAAGAAGTGGCGACCTTGTTAGGATAAGGGTATAAATGCATAGTCACCTAGATAGAGAGATTTCATTGACGTAATATGTACACAGTAACACTTATACCGAAGATATACATATAGAATAACAATGTATGTCTGTCGGAAGAAAAAGTGGCGACCTTGTTAGGATAAGCATATAGATGCATAGTCACCTAGATCGAGAGATTTCATTAACGTAATATGTACACAGTAACACTTATACTGAATATATACATATAGAATAACATAATGTATAATATGTGATGTATAACATGTAATAAATAATGCATAATATATGTTGTAATAATAGTAAAAAGGGATGGCGTAGGAATGATTGAAAATTAATGGAGACTGGGGGGAATAATATTAACCATTAATAAGGTTGTAATGTCTATTTTTTTTTTTTTTAAGCCAAAATTGGCGTAATGTTTCTACCTCGTTTTCTAGTTAATATTATCTAGCCTATTATCTATTTATAAATATATCGGTGGTTTGAACAAGTACGGCTATAGAAATCAGTAAAATTCTATTTTATTATTATTATCATTATTATTATATTATCAATCTATTTATTTATTTATTTTATTTACGGAATGCGCTGTGGTCAGCCTTGATGACTTGCTATAGCTGAAGCCCTTTGAAAACATCTGCTACGTCACTGCATACGTCATCATCTGCGACCTGACGTCATCAGCCGAGTCGTCAGTGGCATTAATAAACGACTTGACGTCATCGATACCTGAGCGATATGACGTCACTGTCCGACTTCAAAGCGACATCGAAAAACAGTGTGGCGCCATCGATTCAGCCTAAACGATATGACGTCACTCTCCGAATTGAAAACGACATCGAAAGGTGTGACGTCATCGATCGTCTTCAATGTCTTCGAAAGACGATATGACGTCATCGATAGAGTCAATCATGAATAAAGAAGTAAACAGACATGACGTCATCGGCCCAGCCTCAAGCGACATGACGTCATAGGCTAAACATCAAAATGCAAGGAAATGTATACTTTGAAGAAACAACTGCTAAAAATACGAAAATAATATTAACAATAACACCAATAATTATAATAGTAATAATAATAATAATAATAATAATAATGTGATAATAATAACAATAATAAGTAATAATAATAATAATAATGAAGATAATGAAAATAATAACGACAATAACAATTAGTCGTAATATTAGTAGCAATACAAATTACTCGTAAATACGAAAAAAAAAATAATAATGTCTTGCATCCCGCTTGTTCTTCCTCGTCGTCGTCTTCACCTGTCACAAATTAAGTCGAATTGACTCAAACGGCGGTGTGACGTGATATTTCTTTTCACGTCACGTGACAGTGACGTCACATCCGCCCACCCAACCCTTCTTGTCGTCTCAATTTCCGGAGGAGAAATCCCGCCACCTTTGTCCTATTTTCGTCATGGCAATGACCTATTTTAACCTCAAAGAGAATCTTGACCACATTTCACAATCGTTGGCCTCTCTCTCTCTCTCTCTCTCTCTCTCCTTCTCTCTCTCTTTTCTCTTTCTCTGTGTTTGTGAGTATGTGACCTCTGATTGGGCGGATCGTGCTCGTCATGAACGTTGATTGGCTGCCATCATTCTCGGTGGTTACACGTAGAACAGTTTAACCAATCAGAGGTCAAGGTGTGGGCTTTGGGTGGGGCTCTATTGGCATATCAAAAACGAACGTACTTAATGTGTGTGTGTGTGTATTAAAGAAATTAGAATATACGACCTATGTTAAGGGGAGAGGGTGGGGAATATCAGATCATTTTTTGGTGGAAGGTAAGCTGAGAGTGGAGGATAGATGGAGAAAGAGGAAAGGGACAAAAGGTAGGAAGGTTCTTAGAGTGAACTCCTTGAATGAAAAGGAAAAGGAGAAGGAGTACGAAAAGAAGCTGAAGGAGGAGTGGGAGGGAGTAAAGGATGGAGCAGAGATGGGTGTGGAGGAGGAATGGGGATGGTTCAAGGAGGGAGTCTTAAAGTGTGCAAGGATGGTGTGTGGAACAAGAAGGAGAGGGGGAAATAGAAGAAAGGGTAGTGAATGGTGGGATGAGGAAACAAAGAAGGTTGTAGAAGAGAAGAAGCGAGCATTCACAGATTGGTTACAAAAGAGGACGGGGGAGTCATATGAGAGGTACAAAGAAAAGAAAAGAGAAGTAAAGCAAAAGGTAATGGAGGCAAAGAGGAGAGCAGATGTGAAATGGGGTGGGAGTATGACAGAAAATTTTGAAAGTAATAAAAAGATGTTTTGGAAAGAAATTAAGAGAGGAAGAGGAGGCGAATCAAGTAGGGAAGAAAAGGTAAAAGGTACAGATGGAGAGATGATAATGGAAGAGATGGCAGTAAGGGAAGATGGGCAGAATATTTTAGGGAGTTGCTAAATGTGAAGGAGGATAGGGAAGGAAAGATAGCTGCAGTGGGAAATGCGAAGAAAATGAGAGTGATGAGTGAGGAGAATGGAGGAGAAATAAGGAAGGATGAGGTGAAGGCAGTTGTAAAGATGATGAAAGCAGGTAAGGCACCTGGTCTGGATGGATGCCATGCAGAAAGTCTGAAAAAGGGAGGTTCAGTGATGGTGGACTGGTTGGTGAGGTTATTTAATGTTTGCTGGAGAGAGGGTAGAGTACCGGAGGACTGGGGAAGTGCCTGTATAGTTCCTCTTTACAAGGGAAAAGGGGACAAGTGTGAATGTAGTAGTTTCAGAGGGATTAGCCTGTTAAGTGTAGTAGGGAAGGCTTATGGGAGGATCTTAATTGAGAGGATTAGGAGAGGAACAGAAGGAGTAATTGGTGAGGAACAGTGTGGATTTAGGACAGGTAGAGGTTGTGTAGATCAGATCTTTGTGGTAAGACAGATATGTGAGAAAGCTATAGGAAAGGGGAAGGATGTTTTTTGGGCTTTTATGGATCTGGAAAAGGCTTATGATAGGGTAGACAGAAAGGCACTGTGGGAGGTTATGCAGATTTATGGGATAGGAGGAAAGCTTTTGGGAGCTGTCAAGAGTTTTTATGAGAGTAATAGAGCTTGTGTCAGGATTAGAAATGGAGAGAGTGAGTGGTTTGAAGTAAAGGTGGGACTTCATCAAGGATGCGTTATGTCGCCCTGGCTGTTCAACTTATACATGGATGGGGTGGTGCGAGAGGTGAATGCTAGGGTAGTGGGTCAGGGATTGGAGATGGTTAAAGAAAATGGAGAAAAGTGGGAGGTGAGCCAGCTGTTGTTTGCGGACGACACTGCGCTTGTGGCAGGATCAGAGGAGGGATTGAGGAAGCTGGTGGCAGAGTTTGGGAGAGTATGTGATAGAAGAAAGCTAAAGATAAATGTGGGTAAAAGTAAGGTGATGAGATGTACAAGGGGTGAAAGTGGCAGTAGACTGGAAGTGAACATTAAGGGAGAGCGACTGGAGGAAGTGGATAGTTTTAGATACTTGGGTGCAAGTGTAGCAGGAAAAGGTGGAGTGAAGGTGGAGTAGAATGTAGATTGAGAGAAGCGAGTAAATGCCTTGGTGGATTAAAAGAGTGTAATGAGGAATAGACATTTGGGAATGGATGCGAAGAGGAGACTGTATGAAGGAGTGATTGTGCCAACAGCACTGTATGGGGCAGAAACGTGGAACATAAGAGAAGAAGAGAGAAGGAGTTTGAATGTGTTTGAGATGAGGTGTCTGAGAAGTATGGTGGGGGTTACTAGGCTGGATAGAGTGAGAAATGAGGAGGTGAGGAGGAGAACAGGGGTGAAAAAGGATTTGGGAGATAGGGTTGATGAAAGAATATTAGGATGGTTTGGACACATGGAAAGAATGAGTGAAGAAAGACTAGTAAAAGAGGTATGGAAGGCAGATGTGGAGGGAGTGAACATGAGGGGACGTCCTAGGATGAGGGGAATGTCTGTTGAGGAAGGACGGGAGAGGACGGAAGACAGAGGTGAGTGGAGAATGGTTGTATATGGATGATGTTGTGATTGCATGAGGAGGAATGGGCGGGGGGGTGGGGGGTGGGGTAGTATGTGTGAGTAAATTTTGACGCAGCCCGAAGGGATTTCTCCCCGTCCTCTCCTTATATGCAAGGGGGGACGGAGAGGGGGGGTCGCCGATTAAATGAAGCGGCCTTGCTGTGGATGTGCTGTGTCTTGCGACACTGCTTCTGACCCAGGGCGGTGGGCAGGGTGCAGGGATGACCCGTCATCCAGGAGGTGCTCAGATGAGAGGGAGGGTGGGAGGGGTGTGGAGTGTATTTGGGGATGAAATGGGTGGGAGTGTTTTTATGCCTTTCCCTTTTTGGCTACCTCCCTTGGAAGGGGGAAAAAGCCTTGGTATGTGTATGTATGTATGTATAACCATAATCTTATATAGCTCCAAGAAGTGTTTGAAAAAAATGGCAAAATTCCATGAAAAAAAGAGAGAGAGAGAGAGGAGTGCCAAAAAGAGATGGGAGCGAGTGCCAACCCCTCCAGGTCCAGAACGATCCTCCTACTTACTAAAACTCGGACAACTAGTTACAAACCCCCCTTCTCCTCCTCCTCCTCCTCCTCTCCTGCTCTTAACTAATTAACAAAAAAGATTGGGTTATTTTATCCTCGCTGACAGCGTCATTGTTGATCTCTTCAATACGGTTCCGTCCGCTACACATTCCCTCGTGTCGCCAGGTGATTTTATTCAAAATAACTGACACTCTCGCGGGGTCCCGGTCAGACGAGGCCACGTTCTGGACGAGGGTCCGCTTGGGTTGAATAAAATCGTCTGACGCTTTATTCGTTCAATTAAATTGGGTCACTGTATTGAAGGGAACATTGCGTCAATGGGATTGTTTGTGACGACAACACACACAAGAAACGGAGGAAAACTCTGGTGCCGGATAATCGAGGTGTCAGGGTTTAGGAAGTTCCGGATAATCGATGTGTCCGGGTTTGATGAGTGCCGGATAATCGAGGGTCAGGGTTTAGGAAGTTCCGGACAATCGATGGTCCGGGTTTAGGGAGTGCCGGATAATCGAGGTGTCTGGGTTTAGTGAAATCCGGATAATCGAGGTGTCCGGGTTTAGGGAGTTCCGGATAATCGATGTGTCCGGGTTTAGGGAGTTCCGGATAATCGATGTGTCCGGGTATATGGAGTGCCAGATAATCGAGGATCCGTGATTGGTGAGTGCCGGATAATCGAGGTTCCGGATTTATGGAGTGTCGGATAATCGAGGTGTCCGTGTCTAGGGAGTTCCGGATAATCGAGGGTCCGGATATGAGGAGTGCCGGTTGATCAAGGATCCGGATGTAGGAGCGCCCAGTGTCAGGTTGCCGGACATGGAAATGCCGAACCAACAGGATACCACAAGATGACGGATAAAGGGAAATGGCGACGGATAAGAGGAAATGGCGGATATGAGTGAAGACAGTGAAGGATAAGTGGGGGAGGGTGGGGGAGATGGAGATGAGGGAGTGGGGGGGGATGACTTATTGTGGGAAAAAGGAAACGTGGGTAGGTGACTTGTCGTGTGGATAAGAGCTTTGGATAATATCTATTCCTTTATTCATTCATTTTTACATTTAATTCCGGTCTTAAATAATTTATTTATTCATTTATTTATTTATTTATTTTTTTGACGACGTCATTGAAGGCGTTTATGTGAAGATGCCCCTTTTGCAATTCAGAATGGGTCTTGGATCGTGTGCTTGACCCGTGATCGACAAATATTAGTCTTCCAGATGAGAGCACACACCTCATGTATGGCCATTTCTATGAGTTATGCTGTGACCTTGCACACACACACACACACACACACACACACACACACACACATACGGCTCGACGGCGGAGTGATAGCGTTCACAACCGTTACTCCAGCGTTCCGAGTTCGAATCCCGTTACTCCAACTCTCATGGGGGGGGGGAGTTGTGTGTGTGTGTGTTTTTATGAAATAAATATTTCTGAGTTTTTTTTTTTTTTTGTGTAATAAGACTTGGATAGGATCAGCCAGGACATAGGAATTATTATCTAAAAAAAAAAAAAAAAAAAAAAAAAAAACAATCCATGAACATACACACACACACACACACACACGCAGTTGGACTCCAGATGGACTTACAATTGTTTCCGTGACTCAGTTTTATCGCTAAAATGTCCAACGCGGTTATCTCTGAATCTACTCTGGCCCGTGGCGATTCGGCGCCAATCTCAGATCGCCAAACGTGGATAGAAATCGCCAATGGCGAACGGGTAGCAGCGCCAACCTTGACATAAACCATGCCCTTGCCCAAGGGGGACTGTAAAGGTTTGTAGTTTTAATCGAGTTTCCAATCCATACGGACGTGTGTGTGTGTGTGTGTGTGTGTGTGTGTGTGTGTGTGTGTGTGTGCGTGTTTGTACGTGTGTGTGTGTGTGTGTGTGTGTGTGTGTGTGTGTGTGTGTGTGTGTGTGCATGCATGTATGTGTGTGTGCGTGTGTATGTGCGAGTGTGAACTTGTGTGTACACTTGTATGCGTATGTATGTGTGTGCATGCATGTGTGTGTGTGTGTTTGTACGTGCGTGTGTGTGTGTGCATGCATGTGTATGTGCGAGTGTGAACGTGTGTATGTGAACTTATGTGTGTACACCTGTGTGTGTGTGCATGCATGTGTGTGTGCATTTGTATGTGGGAGTGTGAACTTGTGTGTATACTTGTGTGTGGGTGTGGGTGTGTGCGCGCGCGCGAGCGTGCATGTCACCCAATCGTCTCCCACTAAGCTTTACCACGGGATCACAACAGTCTCTGCATTTCTCTTCATGCGCGCACACACACACACACACACACACACACACACACACACACACACACACACACACACACACACACACACACACACACACACACACACACACACACACCTCACCCCCTTTCGGTTGCAGCATACTCGTCATTCTATGAACGTCGGTTCCTAAATCAAATTAGTGCAATTTTAGAATTAGCACTGCGTATTGTCAGTGTATCATTGTTAACTCAATAAAACCATTATATATATATATATATATATATATATATATATATATATGTATGTATATATATATATATATATATATATATATATATACACTAAGACCTGTTATGGACCAAAAGGTCTCCTGTAGTAATAATGATGATAATAATGATAATAATAATAATAATAATATTCTGATTTCCTCTTCTGCATTCCTGACTCTTCGAGACAGCCTCGAGGCCGACTCGAGAATCATGGTTGGAGACGGAGAAGGCGCGGCGCGTGTCATCAGTTTAGTTTAAAACGATTTGCGCCCCCTTTGGCTTTGCCTTTGGCTTTGCCTGCCTGTCGCGCGCGCGCATTCGGCAGCCATCTTGGTGCGTCGGCGTTCCTCACAAGAGCGTTTGTTGCAATGATATAAGCGCTGCAATTCAATTGCTCTTTATTTATATAATAGATGAGCTGCTTTCAGTAAACACATACCGGGTTTATATATATATATATATATATATACACATATATGAGACAACTGTCGATTTCTTATTATTACGGCGTATCGAATAGACAAAAGGACATGACGTCATATCGTACAGACGATGCGACTTGATGTCATATCGAACAAATGATGCGAGATGGCTTCATACAGTAGATGTAACATGACGTTATATCGAAGAAACGACGCGGGTTAAGTTCATATTTTAGACGAAACGACATGGCGTCATATCGAACAAACGACGCGATATGATGTCATATCGAACAAACGCGATATGACGTCATATTACAGACAATACGACATGACGTCATATCGAACAAACGACGCGACATGACGTCAGATCAAACAAACGACGCGATCTAACGTAAAATTAAGCAACTGACGCGACATGACGTCAAATCAAACAATTAACGCGCCATGACGTCAAATCAAACAATTAACGCGACATGACGTGATATTCTGACGCACATAATAAATAATGAAAAAGACTCCATTAACATTCTGCTCGACAGACTCCTGGGGAGATCACACCCAGATAGAGCTCCAACCGTTATCGCTTAATTATGTGGACCGGAACTTTGCGCCTCTCACCTGCCATGATGACGTCATGTCGCGTTTTCGACGCTTGCCAAGCTACATGATGTCACCGACCTCTTTTTTTTTTATAATAATAGTAATAATGATAACAATATATATATATATATATATATATATATATATATATATATATATATATATATATATATATATATATATATAAAAGAAATAATATGAAAATATAAATGATCCATCTCTTTATAAAGATAAAGTACATAAAAATAGATATGGCAAAATAAAATATACCACCTGCGTTTCGATATTAACCAAGCGACATGACGTCATCGACCTCTATTTCTTCCCTTTTTTAACAAAAAAATAAATGAATAAACAAACACAAATAAAAAAAATGAAATTAGAAAAATCATATTGAACCAAACCCACCACAATACACTTTCTCTTCATGCATATATAAACTCGTTTGAAATAACAGAAAATTGGTTTCCTGACAGGAGTCACCCGTTTTTCCGGCATGGCCGGGCCGCTGCGCCGGCCGACCGGCCGACCGACCACTCGGGATCCATCCAGTGGGGAGTGCCATCCGACCCCACCGGATGGACGGGCCGACCGCCGTGCTTATTGTGTCCGTGACAAAACGGTCGACCTCTTTACCTTTTGATTACTTCACTCTGGTTCCTTGGAAAGAGAGAGAGAGAGAGAGGGGGGGGAGAGAGAGAAGAGATGAGAAGGAACGAGAGACAGGGGGAGAGAGAGAGAGAGAGAGAGAGAGAGAGAGAGAGAGAGAGTGGGAGGAACGAGAGAAAGGGGGAGAAGGTGAGTGAGAATGAGAGAGAGAGAGAGAGAGAGAGAGAGAGAGAGAGAGAGAGGGGAGAGAGAGACAAGGGTGGAAGAGAGAGAGAGAGAGAGAGAGAGAGAGAGAGAGAGAGAGAGAGAGAAACACCGGGGTGGGAGAGAAAAAGAGAGAGGAGAGAGAGTGTGTAGGGAAGACAGGCAGAGAGAGAGAGAGAGAGAGAGATTTGTTCCCAGTAATGACCAGCGTTTCTATCCTTGGGGGACACCACCACAACGAACTGAGGGACAAAGTTAGATTTTCAATTATATTTTTTAATGTTAGAAATTAATTTAGATTTTTTAATGGAGGTGAGTTATCCATTGTTTAAAAAAATGTGTGGCCCTGGTCCGTAGAGGTGTTACTAAAGTCCATAAAATATTAACGACATAAAACATTTATTCAGTACCCCACATGAGTAGAGAGGGAGAAAGTCAAGCACACGTAAATAAATAAACACATAAATAAATAAATCATAAATGAATAATCAAATAAGTGAGTAAATAAAGATAAATATAAATGAATAAACGCCCCGTCATCCCAGATGTCCTGACATTCGCCTCTTACTTTCTCGTTCCATTCACGCTAAGTGGGCAGTTAGGCCACGCCCCTTTTGGCATCCGTGCGTCCTTATTGGTTGATACAAATATCCGTAAAAAAAAAAAAAAAAAAAAAAAAAAAAAAAAAAATTATTCCTAAAAATAAATAAATAAAATAATACCAATAAATAAATAATAATGAATAAAAAATTACCCCGTTATAACGACCAAGCATCGTATGGCAACCTCTTTATAACGAACAAGTGGGAGGGGCCTAAGTGCATACCCGACCTAACCACTCTATCAACATCCTAATCACGCCCACGTCAGCCCAATCACGTCGCCCACTCACTCTGGGTAATCCCCAATCACACTAACTAAACTTAACCCACACTAAACTGAACCCAGTTGGAAGCTAGTTAAACTTAACCCACACAGTTGGAAGCTAGTTAAAGTTAACCCACACTAAACTGAACCCAGCTGGAAGCCAGTTAAACTTAACCCACACTATAATGAATCCAGTTGGAACCCAGTTAAACTTAACCCACGCTAAACTGAACCCGGTTCAACTTAACCCACGCTAAACTGAACTCAGTTAAACTTAACCAAACTGAACCCAGCTGGAAGCCAATTAAACTTAACTCACACTAAACCAGTTCTGACTTAAAACCCCTTTCGTGATCTCCATCCTCCCCCGGATCAACCTCAATCTACTTCCTCAACCCAGGTACTCTTCCTCAACTCTGTCAATCTACTCTCCTCAACTTACTCAATTCACTCAATCAACCTCAATATACCCTCAACCCACGTCATCTCAACCTGGCTTCCCTCGACTCCCTCAACCTCTTTAGTCAATCTCAACTCAACCCGCCTCAACCCACCTCAACCTCCCTCAACTCTCTTCCATCCATCCATCCATCTTAGCTTATCTCTCAACTTTGACGTGTCTCCCTTGAGACCTCCTCCTCCTCCTCCTCCCGACTCTCATTAATCACCGTCTCTTCCTCCTCCTCTTCTCCTCTCCCTCCTCTTCTCCTCCTCCCCCTCTTCTTCTCCTCCTCCTCTTCTCCTCCTCCTCCTCCCCTCTTCTTCACCTCCCCCCTCTTCTTCTCCTCCTCCCCCTCTTCTTCACCTCCCCCCTCTTCTTCTCCTCCTCCCCCTCTTCTCCTCCTCCTCCTCCCTCGACTCTCCACTTTATCCCTTCCATCCCCAATCCTCCCCTCCTCCTCTTCTTCCCCCCCCTTTCGACTCTTATCAATCACCGTCTCTTCCTCCTCCTCCTCCTCCCCCTCGACTCTCCACTTTATCCCTTCCATCCCCACTCCTCCCTCCTCCTCCTCCTCCTCCCGACTCTCATTAATCACCGTCTCTTCCTCCTCCTCCCCTCCCCTTCGACTCTCCATCATATCTCTTCCATTCGATCTCCTCTTTCTCTTCCTCTTCCTCCTCCTCCCTTGACTCTCCACTTTATCCCTTCCATCCCCACTTCTCCTCCTCTTCCTCTCCTCCCCTCACGATTCTTATTAATTACCGTCTCTTCCTCTTCCTCTTCCTTCTCCTCCTCCTCCTCTCCCATCTCCTTAATCACCCTCTCCTCCTTCTCCTCCTCCCTTCCTCTCGTCCCCCCCCCTCGACTCTCCTTAAACACCCTCCTCCTCCTTCTCCACCTCACCACCATCTCCATCTTTTCTCCTCCTCTTCTTCCTCTTTCTTTCCCTCTCCTCTTCCTCTCTCTTTCCCTCTCTTCTCCACCTACTCTTCTTTCTTCCCTTCTCCTTCTCCACCTACGCTTCCTCTTCCTTCTTCTTTCCCTCTCCTCCTCCTCCTCCTCCCATCATCGTCCATGTCTATAATCCCATTCCCAGCCACCTTCATTTGTCGCCAGCCGATTTTAATCATCTTCGTTAAATAACGCATTACATAGTAGTCTTTATTCTGGTTAAGAAATAATTATTTTATTCACTGGCGCCGGACGATTTTATCCGCGATTTGGCATCGCCTTGGCGCCAGAGTGACGCAGTGCTTATTCCCCTTCCTCCCCTCCTCCTCCTCCGGGATGACGTCATCAAAAATCTATGACGTCATCATGAGCTTGTGACGTAATAAAGATCTTGTATGAACATATTCTCTTTATCCCTCTATCTCTCTTTCTTTTTCTCTCTCTCCACCCTCCTGTCTCTCTCTCTCTCCTCTCTTTCTGCCTCTCTCTCTTTCTTCCTTTCTCTTTATCTATCTCCACCCTCCTCTTTCTCCCCTCTCTCTGTTTCCACCCTCTCCCCCCCTCTCTCTCTCCCTCTGTTTCCACCTTCCTCCTCTCTCGCTCTCTCTCCCCGTCTCTCTATTTCCACCCTCGTCTCTCTCTTTCTCTCTCCCCCTCTCTCTACTTCCACCTCTCTCTCTCCCTTAACCCTCCTCTCTATATTTCCATCTCTCTCTCTCTCTCTCTATCCCTCTCCCTCAACCCTCCTCTCTCTTTCTCCCCCCTCTCTCTATTTCCACCCTCGTCTCTCTCTCTCTCTCTCTCTTTATCTCACCTCTCTATATTTCCACCTCTCCCTCAACCCTCCTCTCTCTCTATTTCCGCCATATCTCTCTTTCTCTCTCTCTCTCTCTCTCTCTCTCTCCTTCAACCCTCCTCTCTCTCTTACTCTCCCTCCTATATCTCTATTTCCACCCTCTATTCCCGGTAGCCAATACGATCCAATCTCTTCTCGGAAGGCGAAGGGGGGAGGGGTGGGGCGGCGACCCAACGGGGGTAAAACCACACCAATTTATGACAATTTATTTCACTCGATAAAGCCACATTTGGATGCAAGGACGCGTCGGCCGTTATCTTGTGTGACTTCAGCCCGAATTTAAATTTGAATTCAAATTCAGGGGCCTCGCATCGTATAACGGTCGTTAACGGTTTTATTGTTTTACTTCTTTTTCAATTTTTGATGTATGTATGTGCGTGTTTAAGTGCATATATATATATATATATATATATTATATATATATATATATATATATATATATATATTACATCTACACTGAATGGTTCCCAGCGATCAATTGATATTATTCAACCACAAACAACTTTTAATTCCATGCCATCGCAATCGAGACTGAAGAATCGCTCGATGGAGACATTTTGTTGGAAATTGAAACGTGGACGAGCCGAGGATTCGAACCCAGCTAACCCGTAACAAAGTTACAGTGACTTAAACCAATGCGCTATCAAGAGAGATATAAGTTGAGTACGATTTTCTTATATTTGTATGCTCGAATTACATACATCTACACGAAATATCGCGTTCAACCCACCTCCGCTATGATATTGCATTTAGCTAGTATGTGTCTCCATCGAGCGATTCTTCAGTCTCGATTGCGATGGCATGGAATTAAAAGTTGTTTGTGGTTGAATAATATAATATATATATATATATATATATATTATATATATATATATATATATATATATATATACATATGATCGTGTTCTGGCAGAAGAGATTGACTGAAACCTATTCATTGCCCCGATTTTATCTTTCAACAGAACCGCACCCCCTAGGGTAACCGCCCACGGCGAAGGGTCAGCCTGTAATTTAAACCACAGAGAGAGAGAGAGAGAGGGATAGAGAGAGAGAGAGAGAGAGAGAGAGAGAGGGATAGAGAGAGAGAGAGAGAGAGAGAGAGAGAGAAGAGAGAGAGAGGGATAGAGAGAGAGAGAGAAGGATAGAGAGAGAGAGAGAGAGCAGGGTAGCGAGAGAAAAAGAGGGAAAGAGAGGAGAGAAAGAGAAAATGATAGAGAGAGAAAGAGAGAGGGGTAGAGAGAGACAGAGAGAGAGAGAGAAAGAGATAGAGAGAGGGGGGCCGAGCATCCGCCGTCGCAACCGCCACATTATGTGTGAACACGCACGGCCATCCCACGCGCCCGCCCGCGTTGTTTCTATGGGGATGTGTTGGGCAACCCCTCATGCGTGGTGGAGAATACCAAGACGATCTGGTCCAAAGGTTATGGAATACAAAACTCCTCCTTGGTCATTTTGTGCACAATCAAGTACTCAAGTCTGTAGTGTGTTTTGCTCCAGCATATATATATATATATATATATATATATATATATATATATTATAATTTTATTTTATTTACTTATTTATTTATTTTTTATTCATTTATCTATTATTTATCATTATTTTATATAATTTTTTGCATCCGACCTAGTTATAGACCAAAAGGTCTCCTATCGGCATGCTCCGCCTTTGTGATCCTTTGTAATATATATATATATATATATATATATATATATATATATATATTATATATGACCTGAACAGGTACTCAAATAACATTAATGATAAGAATAATAAAGATAAAAAATTATTATGAAATAACAAAAAAAAATAATAATAGTAAAAATAATAAAATAATAGAATCGTAGATATAAAAATATAAAGATAACGAAAATAATAAAATAACAATAAAGGGAAAAATAATAATAGCAAAATAATAAAAATATTAAGAAAATAATAAAAATAACCAAAATTAATCAAATCGCCCGACGGCAGGTGTGGTATGCGAGGCCGTGTGGCCTCGTGGTCTCGTACTTACGTATATGATGTTCTCGTGGTACCTCTTGCTGAGGTTCTCGATAAAGGCGTCCTCGCTGTTG
>NC_134791.1:17144152-17146652 GCF_046742065.1 Oratosquilla oratoria | reverse complement strand
TTCTAAAATATGTCAGGCACCACCTCTACGGACCAGGGTTACACGTCGCCCCTTTTATAACAGGAGACTCGTCTAAAATAATAATAATAAAATAAATAAATTAATTAATTAATTAAACAACAAATAATAATAATAATAATAATAATAATAATAATAATAATGAATAAAGATATATATATATATATATATGTATATATATAGTATATACACACACAGTAATTGCCAGTTTTGAATTTTATTGCTACCCCACCCTTCCCGCTCCTAAGTAAGGATACTCGTAGAAACGCTGGTTATCATCAACGACGAAACCCAAACTCTGTCTGTCTGGCCGGGTCATCCCGGAGGGTGGAAGCGAACCTATGCTCGGCAGTTCCCGTGCATCTGGCAACGCGCTCCTTATGCCCTTATATGGAGCTACGGGTCGTCGGTATGCACAGCGCAGAGGCAGAACAAAGCTGCGCGTGCGCAGACACACGGCCCCCAACAGCGGCGCTGAGGGGGCAACCCGCAACAGGGTTTGTGTGTTTATATCATGACACGGAGTAAAGATGGATTTTTGTTATAATTTTTTTCTTGCTTTTTTAGTACTGTATTATTTATTTTTATTCATTTGTCTTTCAGTTTATTTATAATTATTTATTTTTTCTTTTTTTATCATTTATTTATTTATTTATTTTGTCTTTTTGTTTTGCAATCCGCAACAAGGTTTGTGTGTTTATATCATGACATGGGGTAAAGATGGATTTTTTTTATAATTCTATTTTGCTTTTTTAGTATTCTTTATTTTTATGTATTTGTCTTTGTTTTTTTTGTTTTTTTTTCACAACCCGCAACAGGGTTTGTGTTTTTATATCATGACACGGGGTAAAGATGGATTTTTGTTATAATTTTTTCTTGCTTTTTTAGTATTCTTTATTTTTATTTATTTGTCTTTCATTTTATTTCATTTCGTTTTTTCTAATTTGTTGATTTTTTTTTTTCAATCCGCAACAGGGTTTGTGTTTTTATATCATGACATGGGGTAAAGATGGATTTTTGTTATAAATTTTTCTTCTTCTTTTTTTTTTTTTTAGTATTCTCTATTTTTATTTATTTGTCTTGCAGTTTATCTTATTTTTCATTTATTATTTTGATTTTTTAATTGATTTTTCTTTTATTTATTATTATTCTTTATTCTGATTAATTTATCTTTATTTTTCGTAACTTTTTATATTATTCTATATTCTTATTAATTTATCTTTTTTCATAATTTTATTCTATTTTTATCTGTTATCATTAATCTTTTTCTTATTCATATATCCTTTATTTTTTATTTTATTTATCTATATTATTATTATTATCATTATTATTAATTATTATTCATTTATTCATTGTCTTTATGCTTTTGTATTTCGCAGTTTTAGCCAGAAGCAAATAAAACACTGATTTCTTTAGTACAATTGTCGTAGTAGTAAAAATACAACTAGTGGTTATAATAGTATACTTATTGTATCAATGGTAGTAATAATAGTAGTGATAGTTGTACTAGCAGTAGTAGTGGCAGTAGTAGCAGTAGTAGTGGCAGTAGTAGTAGTAGTAGTAGTAGTAGTAGCAGTAGTAGTAATAGTAGAAGTAACAGTATTAGTAATAGTAACAGTAGTAGTAGTAGTAGTAGTAGTAGTAGTAGCAGTAATAATAGTGGTAATAGTAGTGTTAATGTAATATGACTTTTATCGCCCTCCACCCTATATACGTTGTGTTTATATCCGTCATGCTGCCCATAATGTGCACTCTGTCAGTTTACATACGAGCCTTTGCGGGGAGGACCGTATCGCTACAGCCCCCAGCCACCTCTCCACAGCCCCCAGCCCCCGTCCACCGCCCCCACAGCCCCGGCTCTCCGTGGCTCTGCTGTGCCACTCAGGGCCAGAAGCTGACCACTGTCAGGTCGATCGTCACTTTCGTCAGATCGCTCTTGCGAGGGATTAGATGGTGGTTGTGGTGGTGATAAGCTGGCCCTACTAAAGTGTGTGTGTGTGTGTGTGTGTGTGTGTGTGTGTGTGTGTGTGTGTGTGTGTGTGTGTGTGTGTGTGTGAGAGAGAGAGAGAGAGAGAGAGAGAGAGAGAGAGAGAGAGAGAGAGAGAGAGAGAGAGAGAGAGAGAGAGAGAGGAGGGAGGGAAAGAGAAGGGAGAGAAAAAGAGAGAGAGAAAAAGAGAGAGAGAAAAAGAGAGAGAAGGGGAGCGGAGAGAAAGAGGGGGAGCTAGCAAGGGCGGAGAGGGAGAGAGAGAGGGAGAGGGAGAGAGGGGGTGGAGAGAGAGACAGAGGATGTCAGATAGAGAGAGAGAGAGCGAGAGAGGGGGGAGGAGGGAAGGGAGAGAGAAAGATGGCGAAGAAGAGAAGGATTCTGTTGGATCTAAGACCAGACAATTTTATTCAGCTAAAGAGAGAGACAAGGTCACCATCACTGTCCTCCCGTCAGACTCCATATTTTCGTTCCCAATATTGGAAAATTCCGATTATC
>NC_134791.1:17124152-17134152 GCF_046742065.1 Oratosquilla oratoria | reverse complement strand
ATTTGCCTCAGATGCAAAAAGCAACAAGAGGAGGGAGAAGGGAAGGGGGAAAGAGGAAGAGGAAGGGGAGAGAGGGGGGGGAGGGAGGGAGAGAGAGGGGAGATAAAACAGGAGTCTTGGGGCAGGGGGAGAAAGGGGAGATAAGAAGAAGAGGGTGAGAGAAAAGGAGATAGGACGAGACTTAGTTTTGAGAATTTTTTGAGAATTTTTTTGAGATTTTTTTTAGATTATTATTTTCTTAAGAATGTGGTAGTCGTTCATGTATATATTTTCTGTCTGTCGTCAAGCGATTTAATTAACGTGAAACAAAGTTTTTGTACTCGATTCTGGCTAAGAGTAGTTGTATTGCTGGTAAACTATCCAGCGCTTCTTTCCTTTAGGGACAAAGTCCTCAAAGGTTTTAGGTCGAAGAAGAAAAAAATAATCGACGGGAAGATGAGGACACAAGAAGGGAAGAGGGGAAGGAGAGGAGGAGAACGAGGAGGAGGAGGAGGAGAAGAAGGAAGAGGAGGAAGAGAACGTGGAGGAGGAGGGGAGGAGGAGGAGGAGGAGAAGAAGAAGGAAGAGTTGGAGGAAGACGAAGAGGATCATGAGGTCACTGGTCACTTCAGTCTGGCTTAATTCCTAAAACAGAAGATTTGATCTAATATAGGAGAATCCCGGTTACAACATTTTCTTTGTGCGCTGCAGCTAAGAGTCACTTGATACCCGCGACAAAGAGCAAAGAGAAGAAAGAAGAAATGTCGCTCTTTATTATACACGCAAAGAGCAGATCACAGTGTTAACTCTACACGCCCAGAATTTATCAGAATTGATCAAATTATGGTAAACATGGCAAACCCCCCCCCCAAAAAAAAATTGTGTGTGTGTGTGTGTGTGTGTGTGTGTGTGATTCACCACCATGGTCTTGGACCACGTGTTGGACTCGTGATCGACAGCTATTTCCCCTCCCGGATGAGAGCTCAGGGCTCATATATGACCGATCTATGGGTAATGATGTGACCTTATACGCACACACACACACCCAACTCCCCGCCCACGAGAGTTGGAGTAACGACTCGCAGCGCAGCGATACTAAAATTATTTCAGCCCTGGGCGGGATTCGAACCCGAACCGCCGCAGTGGTAGCCGGGAACTCTACCAACTGTGCCACGGGTTGTATTTGTGTGTGTGTGTGTGTGTGTGTGTGTGTGTGTGTGTGTATAAAGGGCACATCTTCACACCCAAGCCCTGGCTACTCCCTTCACACACTTTATTCTGGCTTGCGGCAAGCGATTTCATTCACCACAGAAAGGGGAGGGGGAGAGGAGGGGGTCGTCCCTACAAAGGGGTCAACCCTCAACAGATTCCTCTCTCTCTCTCTCTCTCTCTCTCTCCCTCTCTCTCATACACACACACACACACACACTATATATATATATATATATATATATATATATAAAAATATATATATATATATATATATATATGATATATTGAATCTTTAGATCTGCCAAGGGATTCGAACCCTGACCTGTGCGTGCATAATCACGGTGCCAAGACGCTTCCAACTGAGCCATATACGATGCTACAAAAGGACTGTACATATATATATATATATATATACAGATAATAGATAGATATATAGACGATAGGTTAATAGATAAATAATAGATAATAACAATAATAATAATAATAAATAATAAGTTAAAAGATAATAAAAATAGAAAGATGCATTTAAAAGCACATTGCAAGGACACCAGCCTCTTGTCTTTCCTCCGAGGAAAAAAAAATCCCAAGATTAGATAATGTGAGCCGATAGGAGTAGCGACAACAAGCGGCGCTGGTGACGATGATGAGGATGATAAGGGAGTCTGCCTGGAATGGTGTGACACGGCACACCAGCCTCGCTAGTGTGGAGGGGTCAGGGAGGGTGTGTGTGGAGGGTGGAGGAGCCGAGGAGGAGTGTGGAGGGATGTGGACAGGACAGTTGAGTAATGGAGGGGTGTGGAAGGATGTGGAGGTGTGTGGAGGAGTCAGTGGTGTCAGGGAGGGGTCATGGTGGGATGTGGAGGGGTCATGGAGGAATATGGAGGGGTCATGGTGGGATGTGGAGTGGTCATGGAGGTATATGGAGGGGTCACTGATACATATGAGGGGGGCCATGGAGGAATGTGGAGGGGTCATGGAAGTATATGGAGCAGTCACGGAGGCATGTGGAGGGGTCATGGAGGAATGTGGAGGGATCATCAATGCAAATGAGGGGGTCATTGAAGAACGTGAAGTGGTCATGGATGAATGTGGAGGGGTCATGGAGGAATGTGGAGGGGTCATGGAGGTATATGGAGGGGGTCATGGAGGAATGTGGAGGGGTCATGAAAGAATATGGAGGTATATGGAGTGGTCATGGATGAATGTGGAGGGGTCATGGATGAATGTGGAGTGGTCATGGATGAATGTGGAGGGGTCATGGATGCATATAAAGGGGTCATTGAAGAATGTGGAGGGGTCATGGAGGTATATGAAGGGGTCATGGAAACATATGGAGGGATCATGGAGGAATGTGGAGGGGTCATGGAGGTATGTGGAGGGGTCGTGGAGGAATGTGGAGGGGTCATGGAGGAATGCGAAGGGGTCATAGAGGTATATGAGCGGGTCATTGAAGAATGTGGAGGGGTCCTTGAGAAATGTGGAGGGGTAATGGAGGAATGTGGAGGTGTCCTTAGGAATATGGAGGGGTCATGGAGGTATATGGAGTGGTCATAGATGCATATGGAGTGGTCATGGAGGAATGTGGAGGGGTCGTGGAGGTATATGTAGTGGTCATAGAGGAATGTGGAGGGGTCATGGAAGAATGTGGAGGGATCATGGAGGCGTGCCCAAGGGCAATTATCGCGGCACACTTAAATGATTTTGTTCTGTCTTGTAACAAACTATTTTATCCATCACATGGGCTATAAACTCCTTTTTAACCCACTGCAGAATCACCGCTCTAACCCTTGGGTGCCGGAGCAACCTGTGTGTCTCACTTGAACCGCTGCCCCGTGAGCCGGCAATCGGTCACTAAATAAGGACAATAATAAAAGTCGCCTATGGTCGAAGAAGGCCGGAACTATTCTCCTGCCAAAGGCCTTTACTAAGGAGCTTTCGGACTAGATGTAACTCGATTTCGGGCGATAACGTGGCCTTCCTTCGCGGCCTTATCGCTGATAAGATTAAGATTTGTTACTCAATTTTGGCACCGTTTCTCCAACCACAACAGTGTTGTTATCAAATGACATCGTTTAACTTTGTTCCATTTTATAATTAAAAAAGTAAATAAAAGAATAAATGAATTTATTTGTAAATAAAAAAATAATCAAATGATATCGTTTAACTTTGTTCCATTTTCTAATAAAAATATGTAAACGAATAAATCAAATCATATACGAATAAAAAATAATGGTTTGACCTGGTTCCATTTTCCAATAAAAATAAATAAATAAACGAATAAATTAATTCATTTATAAATAAAAAACAATCAAGACATATTTTGACATCGTTCAATTTTCTAAATAAAATAAATAAATAAACGAATAAATTAATTCATTGATAAACAAAAATAATCAAGTGACATCGTTTGACTTGTTTTCCGAACATTTTCTAATTAGAATAAACGAATAAATTAATTAATTTATAAATAAAAAATAGTCGAATGATATCGTTTCACTTGGTTCCATTTTCTATTTAAAATAAATAAACAAATGAATAAATTAATTAATTCATAAATAGAAATAAATACATTAATAATTAGATAAAATATTATTTCATCTAAGTAGTATTATCAAGTGATGTCGTTTGACTTTGTTCCATTTTCTAATTAAAATAGATAAATAAATGAATAAATTAATTCATTCATATATAAAGAATTAATACATTAAAAGACAAATAAAATATTATCTAATCTAAGTATTGTAAATACAGAACATTTCATATTTGTTTTTTAAATAAAAGTAACGAGTGTTCGGAGATGTAAACAAGGTTATATACACACACACACAGACACACACACACACACACACACTTCATGAAAAGTGTTAATCTATCTAAAGTACTTCTTTATCACACACTAGACCATCAGAGAAATAAATAAATAAATAGATGAATAAATAAATAGATAAAGACTGGTGTAATCATATATTGCATAAAGTCTTATATAATCAATACAATATTTCGTAACACCTCTACGGCCAAGAGTCACGCGGTTGGATGTGTGGATGGACCCGACGGTGTTGGACAAGCTACCCCGGTTGATGGGGGAAAATTCACGAAATTTAGTGTGCGTGTGAGTGTGTGTATATATATATATATATATATATATATATATATATATATATATATATACACTGCGCCACTGTCAAGGAGATTGTCTGATATATACATATATATATACACTGTATATATCACAGAAAATGGGGTTTCGAGACATCAAAGAAAATGGAATTACACCTTTGCCATTTGTGTACGGATAGCCGGGGCAAGTGGCTTTAAGCGGTGATTGTAGGGCTCCTTGGGTGAATTAACATTACCTTGACGAATATCGCAATAGATAAATAAATAAATAAATGAATAAATAAGATAAAAATAAAATAATAATAATAAATAATAATATCAATAATAAATAAATAAAATATAATTAAAAATAAAACAAATGAATGATTATAAATGTTATTTTTTTCTATTCAAATCTTGTATTTGATTTTTTAATAATTTCGCTTCTTTCGACACTGTTTAAACTCAAAATATAATTTCGTATATTTCTATTATTAATAAATTCGTGTTTGGGTCAGCATGACTGAATAATATCGTCTGCCGATAGCCGGAATAAAAAAAATCCACTTGCTACATTTAACCCTCTTGAAAGAAGATTAACCTACATCCACTTAAACCCCTTATCGTGGCCAAAGAGGATTAAGAAGAAAGTCAACTATTTCTTATCTAAACCACACCGACTTAACGTCAACCGAAGAAGCCACCACCTTTGCCCTAAGTACACGGGCAGCCAAGACAACCTACAACCCCTGTAGGACTCGAACCCGGGTTATTAAAACACGAGACGAGGACCCCACGCCAGGAGGCGCTGAGGGGCGGAACATGGGTAATTACCTGCTGGAGGACGACCATCTTGTCAGGTGGTTCTTCTGGGGGCACAGGTGAGGGCCGCCGCGTCCCCTGGGCAACTGACGAAGGCGACGGCGAAGAACCTGGGGCCAGGTCGCCCTCGTTATCGGAAAGATATCTTATCGAGACGTTCCTTCCCGGCCATCGGGAGCCGTGGCCGGCGAATCTGCCCGACGAGATAAAACGCCCGAAGAAATCGAAGTAAAAGATGCGTGGGTCTGGGCCGTAGGGGAGATAAAACACCCGAAGAAGTCGAAGTCACAGTCCTAATATATTGATGCGTGGGTCTGGGCCGTAGGGGAGATAAAACACCCGAAGATGTGGAAGTCACAGAGATATATTGATGCGTGGGTCTGGGCCGTAGGGGAGATAAAACACCCAAAGAGGTGGAACTCACAGGAAAGACAGTCCTAATATATTTATGTGTGGGTCTGGGCCGTAGGGGAGATAAAACACCCGAAGAGGTTTAAGCCACAGTCCTAATATATCGATGCGTGGGGGTGGGCCGTAGGGGTGTTATCATACTACCCCCCCCCCCAACACCAACATTTAGGACACCTGTCGGTCGCTGTGCGCCATCTGTTGCCATTTATGCAAACTAATTCTAGAAATAGTGATATATTAGGACGGGATCGATCTTTGAACACTTTTAGACCGTGGTCAGGTACTCAACCTACTACTCCACCACGAGGAGGTAATGTAATGATGAAGGTGGAGTTGGAGGTTGACCTACAAGTGGAGGAGGAAGAGGAAGGTGGAGGAGAGCCTAGAGATGGAGTTGACAAGAGTTGAAGTGGAGGTATTCACGGAGTTGGAGGAGATGGAGGTGAACACAAAGTAGGAGGACGAAGAGGAGGAGGAGGAGTAGAACCTTGACCAGAGGGCGTGTCGAGCGTCTCTGCCCTATGGTCGCACGGCGCCTTCGGGCTGTGACTGAGTTGTACAATAAGAGTATGTTTATATATATATATATATATATATATATATATATATATATATATATATATATATATATATATATATATTAGTGCATTGTGGTTGTTAAAATATACCTCTAGTCACTGGAACCCATTCAGCGTTGTACATATATATATATATATATATATATATATATATATATATATATATATATATATATATATGATGATGATGATGATGATGATGATATGGTTTAACGTCACAAACTCCCTTCTATTGGAAGGCTAGGACGGTGCCCCTTACAGAGGACTTTGTAGCGTGGAATTTAATGAACCATGTCCTTGGTTCAATTTCGCCGGTGGCAGGATTCGAACCGCCATCCCCTCGACCTTCGCCGCATGTAACGACGCTTTAACTGGCTCAGCCAGCATCTCTCTCTCTTACACATAGAGACCTGTGGGCCTGAGAGGGACTTCGTGGTTAATCCTCAAAAATCCTGGAGGAGGAACCTGCTCGAGGTTAATCTCGAATGTCGCCCTCGACGAAGTGGACAAATACCCTGAGGGCGTCTCCCCACTCGAGCTTCGAGACACAGAGACAACGAGCGGCCGGCCGGCTAAGAGGCTGGGATGAGAACCGGACGGAAAAGCCGGCCGGCCGGCAAAGACAGTGAGCGGAAGATATGCGGCTGACACAGAGGGAGGGACAAGACGACGAGACAGAGGAAATATAGGGAACGGCCGGGCGGCTAAGAGGCCGGGAGGACAACCGGTCGGAAAAGCCGGCCGGACGGAGCAGACAGCGAATCAACGGAATATATGGAATGACCGGCCGGCCGGCCGGCACAGAGGGAGAGACAAAACAACGGGACGGAATAACCGGCCGGCCGACAAAAAGGGCGTAACGAGACGGCCGGCCGGCCGAGGAAGAACAGAATTGCCGGCCGAGCGGAAAAAAGTCGAAGCAAAATGGCCGGCAAGGGTCTACCTCAGCTAAATAAAATCGTGTTTTGGTAACAAACAGGAGAACCAAACAAAAATATTTGGTCTTTCGAAGGAAAAGAAAAAAGAAAAAATATATATATATATCCACTACATCACTACATCCATCATGGAGACCCTAAAGACCCGAGTTTCAAGTCGACGGCGATTTATTACAAAACTGAGAAAAAGTCTCAAAGGATCTTAATTAATGTTTGGGAAAGGCGAAGACCCTACGCCAGGAGGCGCTGAGTAGCTGCGGCCGGAGCCATCACCTTTGCCCTATGTGCTTTGGGGGACTCCTGGAGCAGGTGATAAACAGTCACAGCTGGGAATCGGAGAGGAGTGCGGGATTCGAACCCACGATCAAGCAAACGCAAGACCAGCAAGTACAAGTAATTAGATATTTTAATTTCCCAAACAGAACGGACCTAACAGTCCGACGGAATCCGACGTCAAAATCCTTTGCTGCTCCATGGTCTTTGGATCACGTGTTGGACTCGTAATCGACAGCTATTTCCCTCCAGGAAGAGAGCTCAGAGCTCATATATATGACCTATCTATGGGCACTGCTGTGACCTTACACGCACACGCACACACACACCCAACTCCCCGCCCACGAGAGTTGGAGTAACGACTCGCATCGCAGCGATACTAAAGTTATTTCAGCCTTGGGCGGGATTCGAACCCGGACCGCCGTGTGTGTGTGTGTATAGTTGTGTAACGTCGGTGCGACGAGGATATTGGGTTCAATCACACTGTTACTCAAGTAACAGTACTATCTTCGCACACGTGAGTATGGTAAAGGCTACCCTCTGGAGAGGGAAAAAAAAGAGAGAGGGAGTGCAGGATTCGAACTCACGGCCACTCCTGTAGATGCTAACCTCGACGATGACGCTGTCAAGGCGTGTCGCAGGTTCGTCCCTGCCGAGGGGTGCAGTTCCCTCTCAGACTCACCTTCAAAAAGAAAAAGAAATAAAATGTAAAAAATAATAATAATAAATATAAATAAATAATAAAATAGAATTAAAAAATAAAAATGTAAAAACAAATAAAAAAATAAATAAATAAATAAAATCTTGTTTGTGACGTCACACAGTTACGTCATCATCACCCGGAACCATTATATAGTGGTCCGGACTAACGAGCAAGCCGGAAGTGTGTACATACGTACGTACACACACACACACACACACACACACACACACGTACACACACACACACAACTCGTGGCACGGTTGGTAGAGTTCCCGGCTGCCACTATGGAGGTCCGGGTTCAAATCCTGTCCATGGCTGAAACAATATCAGTATCGCTGCGCTGCGAGCCGTTACTCCAATTCTTGTGGAAGGGGTAGTTGTGTGTGTGTGTGTGTGTGTGTGTGTGTGTGTGTGTGTGTGTGTGTGTGTGTGTGTGTGTGTGTGTGAAATAGCTGCCGATCACGAGTCAAACACGTGATCCAAAGACCATGGTGAATCACACACGCACATTCCCATTTCATCTCGTTCAGTCGTCATCAGTCACGTTCCTAATCATCTAATCTTATTAGACGCTGTTGACATTAACTGACACAAACTAGAAATAAATTGATAAATAAAAATAAATGAAAAATAAAGTAATAAATTAATTAATATAAATGGTCCAAAATATAAACAACGAATAAATAAATGCAGATAGACACCTTAAGACATGACAACTTTGTGATGTGGAGTGAGTGGATGGTGGAAGGGAGTGGAAGAGTGGATTGAAAATGTGGAGGCAATGGAAGGGGATCGGTTCTGGTGCTTGGTCGTTTCTGGGGAAAAGGAATCTGGTGGAGAGTTTTACATCTGGTGTATAGGCTGTAACTGGTGTGGATTTTTATATCTGGTGTATAGGCTATAACTGGTAGAGAATTTTATACCTGGTGTATTTGCTGTAACTGGTGTGGATTTTTACATCTGGTGTATGGGCTTAAAATGGTGGATAGTTTTATATCTGGTGTATAGGCTGTAACTGGTGGGAATTTTTATATCTGGTGTATAAGCTGTAACTGGTGTAGATAGAGAATGGAATCTGGTGCATTGGGAGTTCCTGGTGGACACCTCCAATCTCCTCACAAATCTCTTGCTTATGAAATTCTGTTCTTAGCTTTGCAGTTGATCGTCACTTTACTGAATAGAATCACCTGACGACAGCAGATTACTGGGGGGGGAATCTACTCCTGTACCCCTGGGGGAGTGTCTACGGACTCCCCCCAACCCCCAAACAATCCCCCCAGGGGGGGAGATAGAGGGGGGAATAGTCAAAACAAATAATTCTGAAAAGAAAGAGGAAGAAAGGAAGAGGAAGAGGAGGGAGGAAGGAAGGAAAGTGGGGAAGAGAGAAGAGGGGGAGACGATCCTACCCGACCCCCCCAAACCCAGCCTGACAACGAAACCTTAGACACAATCAAGGCGGAATGTACAATACCATAACAAGACAAGTGTTGGGACGGGGGGGGGGGAAGGAGACAAGGGGGGGGATAGTCGTGGGGTGGAGCACAAGGGAGTGGGGAGCAAAGGGTCACCTGGGGTGGAGTCCTGGGGGACATCTAAGAGAGGGAGTGGAGAGGAGAGAAGGAGGGGAAAGGGACAATTGGGGGGAATATGGTGAAGGAGGGGGGATACTTGGGTCCTCTCATAAGGAATGGTCTTAACCTCGCCCCCTCCTCCTCCTCCTTCCCTTCCTCACCCTCCCACCTTCTCCTCCTCCCTCCCTTCCTCACCCTTCCACCTGCTCCTCCTCCCTCCCTTCCTCACCCACTTCCTCCTCCTCACTCTCCCTCCCTCCCCTCCTCCTCCCTCCCTCCAACCTCCTCCTCCCTCCCTCCCTGTCCCTCCATAGGCAAGCAAAGCGGGCAACCTCACACTTGAAGCATTGGCGTTACACCTGCAAAGTATCACGTGTCACGGTGTACGTGACGTCACATGACATGTGACGTCTC
>NC_134791.1:17109152-17114152 GCF_046742065.1 Oratosquilla oratoria | reverse complement strand
AGCTTCAAGTGTACAAGAATGTTCGTATAATGAGACGATACAAAGAAGGACTGTTTTTTCATAATGCTACGATCGTTCTTTCTTCACACAAGGAGGGTGTTGTGCCAACGACAAGCAGTGATTTCAAAACTTGTTCCCAATTTCTCCTTATACTTAAAATTTCACCAATCAAAATTAAAACTATAGTATATAAAATGAAAAAACTTATAACTGATGTGGTGACAGACCAAATGTGAGGATTTTAGTTTTAAACGAAGACGACTTATTTGTAAACCGACGACATTTTTTCCCGCCCGTGATCGAGAAGACGCAGCAAAGATGGCCGACGCGACGCACGCGAATTTTTCCTAAATACAGCCCTGATCCACCACCAATCGAACAATAGAGGGAAGGGCAACAAATAACGAACAAATAGCGAGATATTTGAAAGGTGCACACAGAATACATGCCAGCCATTACCAGCATGAATGCAGAGCTTCGTGTAACTTTGAAGATGAGTCATTTTGTGCGGGTGAGAGGAGGAGGAGGAGGAAGAGGAGGCTGGGGGGGGTCAATTCTGGGGGAACTAGACGGTGGGTGGGTGAGGCCAGGTCAAAGGAAAATCTAAAGGACACCAGCGGAACCCTTAAGGACCACAGTCACGCAGTGTGTGGACAATGGCGTGTTAGACAACTTTATGGATGGGAATGACAGGTGGTAATAGACATGGAACTACCTAGTGTAGGCCTTATGGTCTCTTGCAGTCTTATTCATTTTTACGTTTAAGGGTGAAGGCGTGAACGATCGTGGATGCAGAGGCATCAGTTACATTGGGAATGAGACGGGACTCCACTAGCATAGGCCATAGCCTGTATACGGGTAGGTAAATACCAACAGGTGAATTAAACCCGGGAATATAAAATCTAATGGTATTTGTACTTAGACCCAATGTACTTAAAAAAACAGGAAGTACAATCACAATCAAGTACATTCGAGTACAAACAAGTACATTTGAGTATAAACAAATACATCACATTTAATGAATAAAATATATTGTCTATAGAATCTAGCGAACTTTATGATAATATTATTGAGCAAATGCATTTATCTGTCATTTTTAATAGAAAAAAAAATAGAAAATAACTACCAGGTATTATTAATATGAAATAAAGAAAAAAAAATTAACGTCTTGATAATTACACTTATATTCTGAATCAATTTTAGTTTATAATATTTTGGATTTGCAACATCAGGAATATTACTTATTCAATTTATTCATAAAATATGTTCTTGTTATGCAATTATGTGATAAAAGCAGTAATGTGTCAATACAATGTGTACTCATCAATACAGTGTGTACTCGTCAATACAATATGTACTCATCAATACAATGTGTACTCACCAATACAATATGTACTCACCAATACAATATGTACTCGTCACTACAATATGTACTCATCAATACAATATGTACTCATCAATACAATATGTACTCATCAATACATTATGTACTCATCAATACAATATGTACTCATCAATACAATATGTACTCATCAATACAATATGTACTCATCAATACAATATGTGCTCATCAATACAATATGTACTCATCAATACAGTGCCTACTCACCAGTACGAAAACTAAATTTCGTGATTTAAGAATCTGCGACAGGATTAATCGCATAAAGTATTTGTACTTGACTTTAGTACATAACACAATTACTGTACTTGAAAACTACTAACTTTCGTGATTTGCGAATCTGCGACAGGATTAATCGCATAAAGTACTTGTACTTAGACTTTAGTACACAGCACAATTACTGTACTTGAAGAATATCCAGGTATTTGTACTTAAGTACAGTCGCCTGTACTTCGACCCAATCCTGTTTTAACATTGGGTATTAGAGCAAGCCCTGGGAGTGTCTGGGAATCCCCGAAACTCCTATGGGAGTGTCTAGGAGTCCATGGGAGTGGCTAGGAGTCCCTTAGTCCCTGAGGATTGCCTGGGAGTGTGTAGGAGTACGTAAGGAGTGCCTGGGAATGTCTAGGAGTCTCTGGGAACCCCTAGGAGTCCCATGGGAGTGTCTAGGAGTCCCTTAGAGTCCATGAGGATTGCCTGGAAGTCCCTTAAGAGTCCCTGAGGATTCCCTGGGAGTCCCTGACAATTGCCTGGGAGTGTCTATGAGTCCCTTAGAGTCCCTAAGGATTGCCTGGGAGTGTCCAGGAATCCCTAGAAGTGACTAGGAGTACCTGGGTGTGTCTAGAAACCCCTGGGAGTCCCTTAAGAGTGTCCGATGATTGGCTGGGAGTGTCTAGGAGTTCCTTAGAGTCCCTGGGGGTTGCCTGGGAGTGTCAAGGAGTCCCTTTGAGTCCCTGAGGGTTGCCTGGGAGTGTCTAGGAGTCCCTGGGAGTCTTTACAGAACTCGCTAACTCCCTTCACGATGGGGGAGGAGGAAGTGTTCTAGTCGGGCAACCGAAGAACATTTGTTCACGTGAACACGCGAGAACACAACTGTTCCACACACATGTTCGTCATCTGTGTACAGGCAGAACATTCTCCGAACCTCGTTCGCACCCAGCGACACCCCTACGGATCTGAGGCACGCGGCGTTCCTTCCTTTCTTATCCCCTAGTCAGCCTTCGGGACGCATGGACAGAAGCGCTGGTTATAGGGCGACGAGGGGGGAAATGGCCGACGCTCTTGCTGGGAAGAGTGTTTTGGTATATTTCCTGCACAGACGTGCATAATGTCGAAGGTATATTTTTGTGGTAACTTCACGTATGCATGCGGGTTTGTGTGTGTGTGTGTGTGTGTGTGTGTGTGTGTGTGTGTGTGTGTGTGTGTGTGTGCGCGTATGTATACGTTTTAACCTATCCAAACCCATGAGGGTAGCTATTCCTCCAAGCTGAATAAAATCGCCTGGCGGCAACCAGAATGAAAGGGTTGCCTGTATCATCCACATCATCAATAACATCATCCACAACAACATCAACATCATCCACAACAACAAAAAATAACATCAATAATAACATCATCCACAATAACTACTATAACATCATCCACATCAACAATAACATCACCCACAACAACAATAACATAATCCACAATAACTACTCTAACATTATCCACATTAACAATAACATCACCCACAACAACAATAACAACATCGACATGAACAATAACATCATCCACAACAACAATAACAACATCGACATGAACAATAACATCATCCACATCAACAATAACGTCATCCACAACAATAACATCATCCACGTCAACAATAACGTTATCCACAACAATAACATCATCCACATCAACAATAACGTCATCCACAACAATAACATCATCCACATCAACAATAACATCATCCACATCAACAATAACATAATCCACATCAACAATAACATCATCCGCATCAACAATAACATCATCCACATCAACAATAACATCATCCACATCAACAATAACATCATCCACAACAATAACAATACCATCCACATCAACAATAACATCAACCACAATAACAACAACACGACCTGCAGACGTTCCACACAAGCTTATGTAGTCATGGTGTATGATTCATCTACAGGTGTGGTGGTGATAGAGCGTGTGGGCGTGGTGATAATGGGCGTGGGAGCAATAATGGTGATGGTGATGATGGTGATAATGGATGTGGGAGTGATGATAGTGGGTGTTGGTGTTAGGTATTGTGATAATAATGGTGATGGTGGTGATAATGGTGATGATCATGGTAATGGTGATAATGATGATGGTGATAATAGTGATGATGTCGATAATGGTGACGATAATAGCTGTGGAGGTAATAATGGTGATGGTGGTGATGATAGTGATAATGGAAGGTGTGGGTGTTAGATATTGTGATAATACTGGTGATGGTGGTGGTGGTGATAATGGTGATGATCGTGGTAATGGTGATAATGATGATGTTGATAATGGTGATGATGATGGACGTAGAAGTAATAATGGTGATGATAGCGATAATGGCGATGTGATGGTGGTAGACAGGGGTTTGTATGGTAGTGATGACAATGGTGATAGTAATAGCTGGGATGGTGAAAGTGATGATGTGGTATCATGGTCGTCGTGGTGGAGTAGGTGGAGGTTGTGGCGGAAGAGATGGAGGTGTTTGTGGAGGTGGTGGAGAAGGTGGAGGAGGTGTTGGTGGAGAAGGAGGTGGAGATGTTGGTGGAGGAGGTGGAGGTGGAAGAGCTGGTGGAGCAACAGGTGTTGGGTGGTGTTACTGTGACGTGGAGCAAAACGAAGCCATAACTCTCTTTCGACCAGGAGGAGGAAGAGGAGGAAGAGGAGGAAGAGGAGGAGGGGGAGGAGGAAAAAGAGGAGAGCCAAAGGGAGGTAAAAGCCGAGAGGGCGTGAGGCGGAGGACGAGAAGGAAGAGGAGGAGGAGAGGCGGGAGTGAAGAAGAAGAGGAGGAGGAGGAGGAGGAGGAGGAGGAGGAGGAGGAGGAGGGGGGAAAGGAGTAGGAGGCAATGGGAGGTAAAAGGCTGGAAGGCGTGAGGCGAAGGAGGAAGTGGAAGAGGAGGAGAAGAGATGGAGGAGGAGGGAGATAAGAGGAAGAGGAGGAGGGAGGACAAGGAAGAGGAGGAAGAGGAGGAGGGAGGACGAGGAAGAGGAAGAGGAGGAGAATAGATGGAGGAGGAGGGAGGACGAGGAAGAGGAGGAAGTCTGAGGAAAATCTATGGAAGAAATAGAAAAATAAATAAAATATAAATGCTAATATTTATAACACTAACAATGATAATAATAATAATTAAATTGTAAGAAATAATAAAGAATACTATTTTTTTTATAATAATAACAGTGATAATGATAACAATGAAATTGGAAGAAATTATAAAAATAAACAAATAAATACTAATATTTAAAATAACAACAATGCAAATGATAACAATGTAATTGTAAGATAAAGATAATAAATAAATAAATACTAATCTTTTAAATTAACAAAGATAATGATGATAATAATAATAATGAAATTGGA
>NC_134791.1:17084152-17106652 GCF_046742065.1 Oratosquilla oratoria | reverse complement strand
AGGCCTACACTAGGTAGTTCCCAATCAACGAGAAGGTGGGCAGGTGGGGGAGGGGGAAATTGGGTGCATAAAAGGGGGGAACATCTTCACCCCATTCAATACCGTAACGACCCTGTTCAATACAATGGTGAGTGCAAGAGACCATAAGGCCTACACTAGGTAGTTCCCAATCAACGAGAAGGGGGACAAGTGGGGAGGGAGGGGAAATTGGGGGGATAAAAGGGGGGAACATCTTCACCCAATTCTATACCCTCACGACCCTGTTCAGTACGAAGAAGACGGCAAGAGACCATATGGCCTACACTAGGGAGTTCCATATCCAAAACCACCCAACCCCCACGGGGTCCCGGTCGATCCACACGATTTTCACGACAGGGACCGGCCCCTCTGCTGAATAAAATCGCCTGACGGCAGACACGGAACGAGGCATACAATGCGGCACGGCCAGAATGGGGACATAGAAAGTGACCCATTATTCAATATATGCGTTTGTATATTCCGTTATTAAATGTCTTTCTACATATATAGTAGTTTATTTGTTTTTACCTTAATTCTATTATGTATTATGGTTATATATATATATATATATATATATATATATATATATACATACACATACATATTTAAATGACTTTGCTTTTAATGATTTTATTTTTATTTTTTATTTGTGTAAAGATTTCTTACAAATTACTGTTTTTATTGATTTATTAATTTTTGTTTTATTATGTTTATTTAATTATTTGTGTAAATATTTTTATGCCACAAAGATGTCCACCATTTTAGATTTCCTTCTACAGACAATTCCATTCAGTTCAAGAAGGACCCCAGATTGAAAGAGTCTTTCAGGCTCAGTGGGGTCGCGGTCCTTAAGACCCCAAATCAGACCCAGGGTCTTGAATCAAACTTTCTTAGCCAGAAAAAAATATGTAAAGAATGTCAGTGTCGCGAGTTTGTGACATTTACGACGAGTGAGAATACGAGACTGTTAAAAGGTATTGATCGTTGCCGGAGCGCGTGAGGTCGCGGGCCTTTTTTTTTTCTTTTTCTTTTTTTTGCAGTCAATGTAGAGCTCACTTAGAAGTAAATAAGGGAGGGAGGAGAGAGAGAGAGAGAGAGAGAGAGAGAGAGAGAGAGAGAGAGAGAGAAAGAAAGTGAGAGAGAGAGAGAGGGAAGGGAGGGAGAAGGATGAAGAGGGGGATAAGGGGTGGGAGAGGGAGAGAGAAAGAGAGGGAGGGAGCAGAATGAAGAAGGGGACAAGGGGGGAGAAAGACAGAGAGAGAGAGAGAGAGAGAGAAGAATGAAGAGGAGAGGACAAGAGGGGAAAGATAGAGAGAAGAATGAAGAGGGGATGACAAGAAGGGAAAGATAGATAAAGAGAGAGAGAGAGAGAGAGAGAGGAGAAGAATGAAGACGGGCCAAGGGGGAGATAGAGAAAGAGAAGGGACAAGGGGGGGGATTGAAGAGGGGGGACAAGGTAAGGTGGGGGTGGGGGGTTGAAGAGGGGGGACAAGGTAAGGTGGGGGTGGGGGGGGCAAGAGAGGCCTCCCAACCACCCCTGCCACCTTATCTCCGTTCCCGTTCCCACGGGATCGACACAATACACGTTCACAAGTTCGCTTGCTGCGGGCAGCGAATCACCCAGAATGCATATGAATGTGGGCCTATTTTATTTATTTATTTATTTTTATCTAATTTGTGATTTTACCTGGATTAATCCATTTATCCTAACTTCATAAACACACACACACTTGTCCGATGGGGAATAGTCAATTTTCAGATCATTGCTTTTGTAAACATCAAGTATGGTACAAAGGTAACGCCCTTGCTTCGTCGTAAGCACTCGAATATGCAAGAGGTCGATGTCATACGGGAACCCTGTTACCCCTCTCTCTCTCTCTCTCTCACACATACACACACACACACCTTTGAATTATTTTTTCTTGTAAGTTGTTCCACAAAATGATAGTGTATTTTTATCAATAAAGCAACAAGAAAAAAATGGGATCACATGAAGAACCGTCACCCTAGACTTCGATAGTAAAAATTCTTCATGTGGGCTATCCTAGAGTGACGTTTCTTCACGTGGGCTATCCTAGGGTGAGAATTTTTTCATATGGGCTCCTAAGGTGACAATTCTTCACGTGTGTTATCCTAGGGTGACAATTCTTCACGTGGGCTATCCTAGGGTGACAATTCTTCACGTGGGCTATCCTAGGGTGACACTTCTTCATGTGAGCTATCCTAAGGTGACAATCTTTAATGTGGGGTATCCTAGATGTGACAATTCTTCCTGTGGGTTATACTAGGGTG
This sequence comes from Oratosquilla oratoria, assembly GCF_046742065.1. Lineage (NCBI taxonomy): Eukaryota > Metazoa > Arthropoda > Malacostraca > Stomatopoda > Squillidae > Oratosquilla > Oratosquilla oratoria. The sequence goes on along the minus strand of NC_134791.1, from coordinate 17,104,342 downwards.
ACAATTCTTCACGTGGGCTATCCTAGGGTGACAATTCTTCACGTTGGCCATCATCCTGGTTTTCCGATTCTTCGGTTGTATAAGTTGATGATGACAATAAGCATAACCCTCATTTGATCAATGACAAGGACATGTATGTATGTATGTTTACGTGTGTGTGTGTGTGTGTGTGTGTGTGTGTGTATTTTATCAATAATCCACCAAATTTTTTTGCTTCGGTAAGAGATGATAACTACATCTCAGTATGGTTATATGTGTCAGTGATTCACCATGATTCATCACGGTACGGTCTTGGATCACGTGTTGGACTTGTGATCGACAGCTATTTCCCCCCCGGAAGAGAGCTCAGAGCTCGTATGACCGATCTATGGGCAATGCTGTGACCTTACACGCACACACACACCCTACTCCCCGCCCACGAGAGTTGGAGTAACAACTCGCAGCGCAGCGGAACTGGAATTGTTTTAGCCCTGGGCGGGATTTGAACCCGGACCGCCGTAGTGGCAGGCAAGAACTCTAACCACAGCGCCACGAGGTGTGTGTGTGTGTGTGTGTGTGTATTTTATCAATAATAAAAAACAATTCTTTGGTGATAGATGATAACTACATCTGTGTGTGTGTGTGTGTGTGTGTTCGCGCGCGCGTGCACGCCCACGCCAAAGCACACAGGTCGAATCCCCGCCGTTTTTAGCGCGGTTGGAACTGTCCAGTCATATGCCAAAGGACAAGACAGACGAACAAACAGACAGACAGACAGACGAACAAACAGACAGACAGACAGACACACCTGTCCAGATCTGCCAAGACTGAATCTTACACAATGACACTTTTTATACTTATTTTATTTATCTTAAATATATAAAAAAATTATTTCTTATTTATTTTATTTTATTTATTTATTGTCGTAAAACGCCAAATATATTTTCCACCAAAATATATATATTTTTCAAATTCCTGCCAATAGTAGATCATAGTCACCTAAGGGGAGAGTGGGGGGAGGGAAATCAACCAAAGATAATTCCCCCATGGTAAATCCCACTGATCTCCGCAGTGGTAATCCCTCCAGGGGATGGGGGGGGGAGCCCCACGTAGGGGAATTCAAGAACTTGCCTCACGCTTAAAAACAAATAAACAAACAAACGAATAAATAAATAAATAAAATAAAAACAAATTAATGGAATGAAAAATAAAATAAATTAAATCAGAAATAAAATACAAATATATGAACAAAATGAAAAATAAAATAAAATAAATTAGAAGCAAAATACAAATAAATTAACAGAATGGAAAAAAAAAATAAAACCATAAAAAAATATTTCAACCTTTGCCCGTTGTGCTCGGAGAGCCCGGGCCAATGACCATCACCGTTGGCCTTTACGGGACTCGAACTCCGGTCCACAACATCGCGAAGCTAGTGTGAAGCCCAATGAGACCGTCAATCGCCTCCCGGTGTGTGACCACCACGCCGCTGTGGCGACGTCGACGCCGACTCCTCCTCGTGAGTGAAAAGAGGGCCCGGGTCAATCACCAACGCCTATTGGGCACTGACACCCCCCGGGCTATCCAAACAATTAGGGCACAGGTGAAGGTCAAATACAAGGTGTACATTGTGTGTGTATGTGTGTATATGTATATGTGTGTATGTGTATATGTGTATATATATATATATATATATATATATATATATATATATATATATATATATGTATATATATATATATATGTATATATATATGTTTATATATATATATATATATATATATATATATATATATATATATATACACGTACAAACATGCACATAATACGTGTATGTATAAGACTTATTGACCCACTGTCAGAGAATGAGAGAAGATGGACAGAAATTCTGTATATTTCGATCACTATCTGTGGTCCTCAGAGGACCACAGATAGCGGTCGAAATATACAGATCTTCTGTCCATCTTATCTCATTCTCCGACAATGGGTCAATAAGTCTTATTATACAAATGTGCTACTACATTAAACCTTCCTTCATGTGTCTGTGTGTATATATGTGTATATATATATATATATATATATATATATATATATATATATATATATATATTTTTTTTTTTTTTTTTTTTTTTTTTTTTTTTTGCGAGACTTTTTCTCGCCTTACTGTTTTGTGGTGGAACTTACTCTTATTTTTTGCTCTTTTTTTTAAGCATTTTACTCTTCTTTTTTTTTACGCACCCACCTCTTTTTTACGCACCTTACTCTTTTCTTTACCCACCTACCTCTCTTTTTATATATCTTGCTCTTTTTTACGCACCTTACACTCTTTTTACGCACTCAACTTTTTTCCGCGGAGTTTTACGTATAATGCGTACCTTTGCCTTTTATAGTATTTTCCTATCTTATACAGCGTACTCTCTTCGGATACAACGTACTCCTCTCTTTTTACGCGAGTTACTCGGGTTTTACACACTGTACGCTCCTGTTACGCACCTCACGCTGTTGTTACGCAGTTTACGTTCTTATTGCGCCTTTTACGCTGTTGTTACGTACCCACGCTGTTGTTACGCATCTCACGCTGTTGTTAGGCATCTCACGTTCTTGCTACGCATCTCACGTTCTTCTTACGCATCTCACGCTCTAGTTTCGCACCTCACGTTCTTCTCACGTTCATCACGATTTTGCTACCCATCATACGTTCTTCTTACGTACCTCATGCTCTAGTTACGCACCTTACGCTCTTGCTACGCATCTCACGTTCTTCTTACGTTCCTCATGGTTTTCCTACGCGCATTACGTTCTTGCTACGCACATGTTCTTCTTACGCTCCTCACGATTTTGCTACGCACCGCACGCTCTAGTTACATATTCTACGCTTTTGTTACGCAGCTTATGTTGTTACGCATCTCACGCTGCTGTTACGCACCTCACGCTCTTTTTACGCATTTTACGTTCTTGTTAGGCGTTTACGCTCTTTTTGCGTATTTTACGCCTTTTTTACGCACCTCACGATTTTGCTACGCACCTTATGCTCTTGCTACGCACCCAGCGCTCGTTACATATTTTACGCTTGTGCTACGCAACTTAGGTTATTACGCACCCTACGCTCTTGCTACGCATTTTACGCTCTTTTTACGCATTTTACGCTCTCGTTACGCACCTTAGGTATATTTTCATAGCTGTCGGCTTCCGACGGCCGCTCGGAGCCCGTATCGCTTTCGCTGGGCGGCAGTGTACTCTGGAAGTGCCTGATCCACTGGTACACGACGCTCTCCTCACGGAAAGCTTCCATGTCGACTGCAGGCAAATCACATCCGACCAAGAACACGTCTATCTCAACACTGAGTTCGGTTCCCGTCCAGGAATGCAGTTGACAACCCGCGACTCCCTCCTTCGTTTACGCTTGAGTATTCGGGGGGTAGGTACCCCCCCCCCCCCCGTCTCCCGCCACACACCCCACCTGTAATTGGCGGAGGAACGTCGCAAACGGCTCCCGGGACGTGACAAAGCGGCACGCACATGGACGTACATAAACGCACATGGACGTACATAATCTCATACGGACGCACATAAACGCACATGGACGTACATAAACGCACTTGGACGTACATGAACGCACATGGACGTACATAAACGCACATGGACGTACATGAACGCACATGGACGTATATATATCACATGGACGAGCATGAACGCACATGGACGTACATAAACACACATGAATGCACATGGACGTACATAAACACACATGAACGCACATGGACGTACATAAACGCACATGTACTTACATCAACGAACATGTGTGTACGTGCATAAACGTCCGTGTGTGTACGCACATGGACGTATATAAACGTACATGCGTGTACGCACATGCAGATTTGTTTACGTGGTAACCGTGGGTAGTTTATGGGTTAACAAGCAATTGGGAGACAAACGACAGTAAGGTCACCCTTAACGACCCTGTCGTTAAGATGGAACCAATCCGACAATTCCGACCTAAACAACGCAATTTGCGAAGGTCGTACTCGTAGGTTATATAAATAAACTACTCCAGTTCGCATCAAGCACGACCCTTGAAAGACGACCACAGACCGCCAGGCTAATGCGTTAAGTAAGGGCCACTGTCAAGGAGCACCTCGACATCTCGAGGACGAGGGTGGACCACGAAGACGAAGGTGGACCTCGAGGGGTGACAGGGGCCGAATACCTCGCCATCTCCTCGAGGAACAGAGTCTCGAGGATGAGGGTGAACCTCGAGGGATGACAGAGGTCAAATACCTCACCCTCGTCCTCGAGGACGAGGTGGACCTTGAGGGGTGACAGGGGTCAAATACCTCACCCTCGTCCTCGAAGAACAGAGCCTCGAGGGGTGACAGGGGCCGAATAACTCACCCTCGTCCTCGAGGACAAGGGTGGACCTCGAGGGGTGAAAGGGGCCAAACACCTGACCTTCGTCCTCGAAGAACAGATCCTCGAGGACGAGGGTGGACCTCGAGGGATGATAGGGGCCGAATGCAGTGCCAAGACTCGAGGGCCAGTGTACAGTGCCACGCGATGAACCAGAGGGCCAAGCGGAGCACTGAAGACGTAATTATACGAAATCGATCAGTTTCGTTAGGTGAACCTACTCTCTATTAAGCATTTGTGAACACAAGTCGGTAGTGATTTTGCCTATATGCGTGTGTATGTACGTGCGTAGTCTTACTGGCGCCTGAGCGGTAGGTTCGAGTCCTGCACGGGACGTTCATATTGTGTAGTGTTCTTTGTGTCAACTCAGCCATTCTTGCTTGAAGACGCTCGGGTTAGGACAGAAAAAAAAAAAAAAAAAAAAAAAAACACTTCCATACCAGACGATCCTTTCCCTGTGGGCAGACGATTCCATTCACCCCCGTGGCACTCCCCCCAGGTCACCAAAGGTTATAATAATCAGTTAAATTAACCCTCTATGTACGGGTAGGCACCTCTGGCCTTCTTGCTGCCGTCAGACGATTTTATTCAATTTGGCAAACCCCCCCTACCCACCCTTGGGGGGTGGGGGTGGGGTAACGACATTGACTACCAACACACAGACATTCTGGTCTGCCCACACCAGCTACGCCCAAACCGTGGATCGATGAAGGTCAGGTCAGGTCAGTATGCGAAGGGTGGGGGGACCTATTCGAGCATTGAGGTCTCCGGGGGCCACGATATTGACGTCACAATGAAAGACGCAAAAAAAATAATAAAATGAATAAATAAAAAATAAAATAAAAAGGCAAAGGACAAAAACCAGGGAAAGTAAAAAAAAAAAAAAAAAAAAAAATACAATAATAAAAAATACAAACAAAACAAAAGGGAACGCAAAATGAATGAATAGATGAATAAATAAATAAAAATAAATAATATAAATAAAAAATAAAATAAAAAGGAAGGCAAGACAAAATAAAGAGAAAGGGAGAAAAATAATAAAATAAAAATAAACGAAAAAAAAATACAAGCAAAACAAAAGGGAACGTAAAACGAATTAATAGATAAATAAATCAATAGATAAAAATAAATAAATAGCTGAAACCTTCAACTACACCCACGTGACTTCCCACGCCGTCGAGTACGAACACTGCGTGACTGTGGGCCGTAGGGGTGCCACTAACGTACTCAAAAACACTGACCGTATAAACCTTTTGTAACCAGTATCCCATACACAGAAAAACAACAGAGAAAAATAACACAACCAAATCACGAAAATGTAAAAAAATAACATAATAACATAACAAATAACATGAACAACCAAATCATGAAAATGTAAAAAAAAAAAATAACATGAACAACCAAATCGTGAAAATGTAATATACTCGTGTATATATATATATATATATATATATATATATATATATATATATATATATATATATATATGTGTATATATTCACAAGACCCACCCAGTCACACACGCCACGCCGCGCTCATGGCAGGATCAGCTTTCGCCAATGCAAGAAATCTTGACGAACAAGGAGCTCCTTTACTGTCTGAGGAAGAATCCCACGTAGTATTAAAACATTTTTCTTACATAATTCATGACATGAATAAAACATTCTATGATATATTACATACATATAATGAATTACATATATACGCATACATATACTAAACGGCTTTTCCCCTTTAAAAGCGGGGTAGCCGAATCAAAGGGAACACACACACCATACACTGAGGATGAATGCAATATAGGTGGGGGAGAAGAATACAGGCACCGTGTTCCCATACATATCTATACCTACACAATGTACACACAGAAACACACACACACAATGTACACATAAGAACACACGTACAAACAATATACACACACCAAGAGACCCACACAGTAATATACACATAAGAACACACATACATACACAAACCCACACAAAAATGTACACACAGGAACACGTACACACACACACAAACCCACACAAAAATTTACACACAGGAACACGTGCACACATACACACACAAAAATGTACACACAGGAACACGTGCACACACACATACAATAATGTACACACAGGAACACACACACACACACACGGTCAGATATAAACGTTCAATATATCCATATTTGGATATTTACAGAACCACACACACACACATACAGTGCATACACAACCGTAAAACATATATGCATATACCTATGATCGCAAACACACATAAAAACAGACAGACACATATGATGTCATACACAACCACACATGCGATCGTTAATATCAGGAAGAATGCTTGCAAGCACAAACAAGCGAGTTGATGAATTGCAAATGAAGGCAACGAACAGAAAGTACGTCGCACGCACACGCACACGCACACACACACACACACACACAGATGTGACCAACCCGTGAAAGCTGCCTGAGGCGACATCTGGCGGTAGCAAATGGAAATTCCATCACTCAGAGTCAACGCTGGGATAATGTATTCAGCTGAGGGGCGCGTGGGTGGACGACGGATATAACGGGGGTCCCGGTCCATCTGGACCCTGTTTCGTCCAGGGTCCGCCTCTCGGCCCAGCAAAAAAAAAAAAAAAAAAAAAAAAAAAAACTATATATATATATATATATATATATATACATATATATATATATATGCAAGCAATCACATCACCGTGATACAAAAATGCAAAATAACCACAATATATATATATAAACACACACGCACAATGACGTAACTACTTGCATAACTCAGAGTACCGGTCACTGACCTAACATGTACCGGCCAAGAAGCCGTGACCGGACACCTCTCGGCACTCAAAAAAGAAGAGGAGGAAGAAGAAAAAGAAGACGAAGAAGAGGAAGAAGAGGAGGAAGACGAAGAAGAGTAAGAAGAAAAGTAAGAAGAAGAAGAAGAAGATGGAGAAGAAGGAGAAAAAGAAGGGGAAGGAGAAAGAAGAAGAAAAAGAAGGAGGAGGAGGAAAAGAAGATGGAGAAGAAGGAGAAAAAGAAGGGGAAGGAGAAAGAAGAAGAAAAAGAAGGAGGAGGAGGAAAAGAAGAAGAAGGAGGAGAAGAAAAAGAAGGAGAAGAAAAAGAAGAAAAAAAGAAGATGGAGAAGAAGGAGAAGAAGAAAGAAGGAGGAAAAGAAGAAGAAGAAGAGGAAGAAGACGAAGAGGAAGAAGAAGAAGAATAAAAAGAAAAAAGGAAGAAAAAGAAGAGGAAGAAAAAGAAGAGGAAGAAGACGAAGAGGAAGAAGAAAAAAGGGAAGAAAATAAGAAGAAAAAGAAGAGGAGGCAGAAAAAGAAGAGGAAGAAAATGAAGAAAAAGAAGAAGAGGAGGAAGAAGAAACGCGAGTTGGCACTCGTCGCTGGCACTCTGTGGTTGGACCTTTTCGGGGGCAGAGCAACCTTGACACCCCGACAACGGATAAGTTCACGGTGTGAAAGCTGGTGACGGGTCACGCCCTCTCTGCCTCCACTGCCGTCCTCGACAGATTTTATTCTGGTGAAAGCCGCCGGACGATTTAATCAAAACGAGAAATGAAAGCCTTCGTGGCGAAAAGTAAAAAAAAAAAAAAAAAAATAATAATAATAATAATAATAATAAATAAATAAAAGTAAATAAAAATCGTTTGTCATGGACCTGAATAAACTGACTAAAGTTTGCCACATTGTTGAAGAGGATTATGAACGACCGGTAGTAAGGTGGGTGTGGTGTAAGAATGAAGGAGACTGTAAGAGGCCATAAGGCTTCCACTAGACAGTTCCATGTCCTCAACCATAGTTATCAAACCTCCTAAAAAAAAAAAAAAAAAAAAAAAAAAACCTTAATGGTTACTAAGTCCCGCTGTGAGAATATAATTTTTGATAATAATTACAATAAAATGAATAATAGCAAAAATAATAAATATAAACAAATCACAAGCGAATACAATGGTAATTACTCTGGCTGTCTTAAACCTACAATGGCATCTAGAATATTTTATTTATTTACTTATTCATTTCATTGTATTTATTAATTGATCTATTTATTTTATTTTATTAATTTATCCATTTATTTGATTTATCAATTGATCTATTTATTTCATTGTATTTATTAATTTATCTATTTCTTTTAATGTATTTTTTTTCCCTTTACGTTCCACCATTTCCCCCGGAGGCTGCCGAGAAGCCATTGCTCCTCCGACCTTTGGGGAAAAATTCTTCTTATTCAGGAAATTTCTGAAAGTCGTCGTCCATGCTGTAGGCGAGCTCACCTTCCCTTTCTCTGCACACACACGTACACACACACAGACACGCCACGCACACACACACATACATACACGTGGGACATCACACGGAGCCAAAAAAAAAATAACTTCCCATATGTCAGTTTCGAAAATAAATAAATAAATAACTGAATAAATAGAATAAATAAAACAAAAGCCATTACGTCATGAATCTGGTTCCGACCTCCCTTTCCTCTACCTATCAAAGACAACAAGAACCGGGGCGGGAGACAGGGAGGCCCAGTGTGTGTGTGTGTGTGTGTATTCACTATGGTCTTGGATCACGTGTTGGACTTGTGATCGACAGCTACTATCCTCCCGGAAGAGAGCTCAGAGCTCATATATGACCGATCTATGGGTAATGCTGTGACCTAACACGCACACACACCCAACTCCCCGCCCACGAGAATTGAAGTAACGACTCGCAGCGCAGCGATACTGAAATTATTTCAACCCTTGGCGGAATTCGAACCCGGGTCGCCGTAGTGGCAACCGGGAACTCTACCAACTGCGCCATGAGTTTTGTGCATGTGTGTGTGTATATTATCTTTCAAGTTTCCAATCACTTCATAAGCCACCAACCTAAGAAAAACTCGTCTTTCCTCTTGATCAACCCAAATAATGTCATTCCAATCTGCTTTCCCGTAACAACATGTATATATATATATACATATATATATATATATATATATATATATATATATATGTTGGTACATTGTGACAAGTTGATGAAGGTGGAAAAAGAAGTCACGGGTCTAGTTCCGAGTTACTGAGTTTATTCCTGACCGGTTTCGCTCTATGCTTCTTCAGAAGAAGCATAGAGCGAAACCGGTCAGGAATAAACTCAGTAACTCGGAACTAGACCCGTGACTTCTTTTTCCACCCTCATCATATATATATATATATACATATATATATGCATACACACACATACATACTTCCTTCCGTTCCGAGTGTCACTTTTCCTTTTATTGTGGCTGCCGCCAGACGATTTTATTCATCTCAGTGAGAATCCATTTGGCATCGAAATCAATACATCAAGTTTTCGATGCAATACAGAGAAGATGAAGGAGAGAGAGAGAGGGGGGGGAGAGGAGAGAGATGGAGAGAGAGAGAGAGAGGGACAGAGATGAAAAAGAGGGAGGAAGAGAGAGAGAGAGAGAGAGAGAGAGAGAGCAAGCGAGAGAGCAAGCGAGAGAAAGGGAGAGGGGAAGGAGAGAGAGAGGGAGGGAAGAGAGAGAGAGAGAAAGGAAGGAGAGAGAGAGATGGGGGAGAGTGAGAGAGGGAGGAAAGAGAGAGAGAGAGAGAGAGAGAGAGAGAGAGAGAGAGAGAGAGAGAGAGAGAGAGAGAGAGAGAGGAGGGAAAGAGAGGGACAGAGATGCGAGAGAGAGAGGTAGGGAGGGATAGAGGGACAGAGAGAGAGAGAGAGAGGTAGGGAGGGAGAGGGGGGAGAATGAGAGAGGGAGGGAGGGAGGGAAAGGGAGAAAGAGGCGAGAAGGATGAGAGAGAGAGAGAGAGAATGAGGGAGAGAGAAAGGGGAGAGGGAGAGGGTGAAAGAGAGACGGAGGTAGACGGAGAAAGAGAGAGACAAAGAGAGGAAGAGAGAGAGGGAGACAGAGAGGAGAGAGTGGATTAATTATTAGTCCAAATCAAGATGTCGCCCTTAGCTCAAGCAATCACTATTTTCCTTTTAGGTCGTAATTTGCGACCTCGCTCGCTTAACGAGCACTAAGCCCCTTAACGAGCGGCCAATTTAACCCATTCCCGGACAGAGCCCCTCCCCATCCCCGACCCGAATAAAATCGTCTGTCGTTAAGCAAAACAAAATATATAAATGACCTGAGGGAGCGACCCATCGTCGGCTCCAGTAACCCAGACAAAATATATTAAGTACAGAAGTTAAACCGATTAAGAGAAAATGGGAACAAACCGGTTTAACTACACCAAGTTACGTCAAGGAAAACAAAATATATAAACGACCTGAGGGGGCGACCCATCGTCGGCTCCAATCACCTGAACAAAATATATTAAGTTCAGAAATTAAACCGACCGGGACAAACAGGTTTAACTAAACCAGGTTACAAGGAACTGGTTTAACCCAGTTGCTGCGATGAAGGAGGGAGTGGAGACTTAACCAGGAAGGAGAGTACGTCGTTAGTTATGTACATATATAAGTTAACTAACCACGAACCTGCATTGATCGTTACCATTTATGGATTACGAGTTATAAGGCTTGGAACCTAACGCCGAGAATGGGCGCTTACGTGGGATTGTAAGACAGTGAAAGTACTAGGGAACTACAGTAATTAGTATGTTCCTAGTTAAGTCAGAATGTGGACTAAAACGATCATTTCCTTAACGGGTGGATACGAACCTAGACACGTTCTAGTTTAGGTATAAAAAAAAAAAAAAATCAGGTGGAGGGTGGGGGACATCCCTGTCTCCCGTCTCACCGTTCAAGAGGACTGAGCGACTTCGAGTTGGCGCAAGATATTACCAACTGCTTTTTGTCGGCGGACGGTGTTGGCCAAGTCTTTTTCAAGGCCTACGTCTTGGCTTGCCTTGGGGGAGGCCAGTGATCCGTGTATGTGTGTATGTATATATATATATATATATATATATATATATTATACATATCACATATATACATACATACACACACATATCACATATACACACATACATACACACACATCATATATATACATATACACACACATACATACACACATATCGAAAGAGTATTAGGATGGTTTGGACACATGGAAAGAATGAGTGAAGAAAGATTAGTAAAAGAAGTGTGGAAGGCGGAGGTGGAAGGAGTGAATATGAGGGGACGTCATAGGATGAGATGGATGGATGGGGTGAAAGGGGCTTTACAAAAGAGAGGAATGTCTGTAGAGGAAGTAGGGAGAGGACAGAAGATAGGGGTGAATGGAGAAGGATTGTGTATAGATGAGGCTGTGATGCATGAGGGGGAGTGGGTGGGGGATGGGGTGTGAGGAAGTATGTACGAGAACAGATTTGACGCAGCCCGAAGGGATTTCTCCCCGTCTTCTCCTTTCCTGCAAGAGGGGACAGAGAGGGGGGGGGGTCGCCGAATTTATGAAGCGGCCTTGCTGTGGATGTGCTGTGTCTTGCGACACTGCTTCTGACCCAGGGCAGTGGACAGGATGCAGGGATGACCCGTCATCCAGGAGGTGCCAAGATAGAAGGGAGGGAGGAGGGTGGAGGGGAGTGGAATATATGGGAAATGAAATGGGTGGGAGTGATTTCTATGCCTTTTTCTTTTTGGCTACCCCCCCCCCCGTGTAAGGGGAAAAAAGCCTTTGGTATATGTATGTATGTCTTGCGACACTGCACCTGACCCAGGGCAGTGGACAAGATGCAGGGATGACCCGTCATCCAGGAGGAGCCAAGATAAGAGGGAGGGAAGAGGGTGGAGGGGAGTGGAGTATATTAGGGATGGAATGGGTGGGAGTGGTTTCTATGCCTTTGTCTTTTGGCTACCTCCCTTATAAGGGGAAAAAAGGCCTTTGGTATGTGAATGTACGTATTATTGTTATACTTATATTATCATTATTATTGTATTTATATTATTATTATTTTATTTACATTATTATTATTATTATTTATATTATTATTAGTTTTATTTATATTATTTTATCTATATTATTATTATTTAATTGACATTATTATTATTCTTTTATTCATATATTTATTATTTGTTTATTCACGATTATATCACGGCACGAGCCTCCGTGGCGCGCTGGTATCGACCTTGTTCTTTAACTTTATTGACCCGGGTTCGATTCTGAGCCAGACTACTACTGTCACGGATCAGCGCCTCCCGGCGTGACCCCATTTCTCCTCGGCGATTCGCTTTACCAAGTGGAAATAACTCAATTCGTTAAGAATTTTATTTTAACCAAAAGGTTAAAACGAAAACAGGTTAACCCTGTGTGTGTGTATTCACCTCGGATCTGCTGCAGCCTCTTTTCGAGACAGCCAGACACCACCCTACGGCAGTGAGCTCAGAGCTCATTATTAGCAGATCTCTGGGTAGGTCTGAGACCACTCACACTCCACACACCGGGAATGCAAGGTCACAACTTGACTAACGTCCCGTACCTACTCGCTGCTAGGTGAACAGGGGCTACACGTGAAAGGAGACAAACCCAACTTGTCTCCGCCCGGCCGGGGAATCGAACCCCGGTTCTCCGGCTTGTGAGGCCAGTGCTTTACCAATCCGCCACCGGGCCGTGTGTGTGTGTGTGTGTGTGTGTGTGTGTGTGTGTGTGTGTGTGTATGTGCGCGCCTTTGAGGAAGTTAGTTGCCCCAAGTCTAATAAAAATAAGTATAATATAAACATATATAACTAAAAATAATAATAACAGATTAAATAAACAGATAAATAAAACAATTATAAACACGAACTGGATACAAGCCACTACGGTTGACTACAGAGGCTGCATCGTTCCCCAGGAGGCAGAGCGGTAGTCCTGCAGTGAACCATAAAGACAAAACACACACACACACCTACTAGCGTATGTACACACATACACACATGTATGTATAAATGTACACATGTATGTACAAATGTACACATGTATGTACAAATGTACACATGTATGTACAAATGTACACATGTATGTATGTATGTACACATGGGATCATTACGCACACACGCGCATTGTTTTGCGTATCTGCGGTGTCGTTGGGCGGGTACCCACACCATCAGCTGTTCTTTCCCAAGCCTAGACACTTTCACATGCACGCACACTTCCTTAACTTCTAGTAGAAAGAAGAAAAAAAATATATATATATATATATATATATATATAATGAATAACTAATAAAAACAATTACAATATGTTAAATCAAAATTAAAGTAATAAAAGCACATATATATATATATATATATATATATATATATATATACATATATGTGTGTGTGTGTGTGTGTGTACACGTCTTTGTAGGTTCAGTAAAAGCCAAACAGAGGATTTTTTCTCCAAATTCACATATAAATGTACATATAAAAACATTTACGTCCTGTATTCTATTTTACTCTTATTGAACCTACAAATGTGTCAGACAATTTTGCCCTATCCTGTATATATATATATATATATATATATATATGTGTGTGTAAGCGGAATAGGAAACACAGGAGTCTTAGTCTTGAGTTTATTCCTGACTAGCATACCTGCGAAACTAGTCAGGAATAAACTCAAGACTAAGACTCCTGTGTTTCCAATTCCGCTTACATCAACCTGTCAGAATGTCTCAATATATATATATATATAAATAAATATAAATATATATTTATATATATATATATATCCCCTTTACAGAGAAGCTAATCGAGTCAAATCATATTTTGATATACAGAGGGACTCGGTGGCAGCATTCTTTGCCCCCACCACACGAAAAAATTGATGTACTAGGAATCACGAAAACAGTAATAATAATGGCAATATTAATAAAATAATCATCGATAAAAATAAAGCAATACCCACTTATCCTAACACCATCGCAACGTCATCAACGTGACGTCACACCTCGTCACCCTGACGTCATCAACATGACATCACCAGCCACAATTTCATCCCACGTCATGCTGAATGAAATAGTTTGGCATTTATTACAACAGAAAATTCATAAATGAACGAATAGAGAAATAAATCAAATAAATAAATTGACATATAAATAAAATAAATAGACAAATGAATAAACAAAATAAATAAATAAATAAAATAAATAAATAGACATAAATAAAGTAGAAAGGGACAAATTCTTTACTGTAAAATAAAGGCGAAAATAAATAAACAAATTAATAAAGGCGACAGAAAACGGAAACAGGCTCCACAAAAGAAAACGGGATAATGGATAGAGTCGCCGGTTAAGAACCGTTTCGGAAAACCTTTTCTAGAAGCTTCCAATCCCGTTCGACCTTAAGGACATAATTAGTACTTTCGACTAATTCCTAGTGACCTGGTTTCGTCAGTGTGACCTGACACGTTTCATCAGGTCAGGTGAGGTCAGGGTAACTTAGAGGCTTTAGAGGTATCGCGTTGTTTTCTATCGTCCTCCTCGCCTAGCTCAGGCAAGTGGCAGTCACCAGCACCCTTTGGGAATCGACCCCGGGCCTGGAGGGAATCGTCTGTTGCTAGCCAGAATAAAATATATTGAGGGATACATCGATTATGAAGATGTCAGCAATACGTGTCAGATGATGTCATCTGACACAGTGTCATAAAATGAGGAATATGACACAGCGTGTCATCTCGTAACACAGCGTACATTTGTGTCGCATGGTATTTCTGACACAGAAATGTGTCAAAATGTGTACGACACACCACACAAATGTGCCAAGGTTTCTTTATGACACATTTGTGTCACATGGTATTTCTGACACAGAAATGTGTCATAAAATGTGCACGACACACCAAACAAATGTGTCAAGGTTTCTTTACGGCACAAGCGTGTGTCATCAGATGTCTATCTAGCACACATACCTTTAACAAGCAGCGTTTCCGACACAAAAATGTGTCATAAAACGTGGTATGTGACACACTTGATGCGACACCTAACATCTGACACGGCGCAGGTGTGTCAAGATGCATTTCCGACACAAATGTGTCATAAAGCGTGGTATGTGACACTTGATGCGACACCTAACATCTGACACGATGTACATGTGCCAAGATGCATTTCCGACACAGATGTGTCAGATGACACACGTCCTTATCTATCAGTTGGTCCTTTATCTTCAATGTTGCTGTCGGCAAATGATTTTATTCAACAAAATCTCGGAGATTTGGGTCTCTGTTATCAAGACAAAAAATTTATCTCTATTGGAGAGAAAATGCTTCCGATATTCGCAAGTTTCCAATATTCGGAACAAATAATGGAAACTTCCTGATTATGGAAACATCGTTGCTCCTAACAGAACTACTAGTAGTAGTTGTAGTTAAAACTAGTTGCAGCATCAATGATAATAATAATATTGATTACATACATACATATACCAAAGGCTTTTTCCCCCTTACACGGGGGTAGCCAAAAGACAAAGGCATAGAAACCACTCCCACCCATTCCATCCCCTACATACTCCCCTCCCTCTTATCTTGGCACCTCCTGGATGACGGGTCATCCCTGCATCTCGCCCACTGCCCTGGGTCAGAAGCAATGTCACAAGACACAGCGCATCCACAGCAAGGCCGCTTCATTAAATCGGCGACCCCCCCCCTCTTCATCCCCTCATGCAGAAAAGGAGAAGACGGGGAGAAATCCCTTCGGGCTGCGTCAATTTATCATTCACACATACTCCCTCACCCCCCCCCATTCCATCCCATACATCACAGCATCATCCATATACAACCATTCTCCATTTATTCCTATCTTCTGTCCTCTCCCGTTCTTCCTCAACAGACATTCCCCTCTTCCCCAAAGCCCCTTTCACCCCATCCATCCATCTCATCCTAGGACGCCCCCTCATGTTCACTCCTTCCACACTTCTTTTACTAGTCTTTCTTCACTCATTCTTTTCATGTGTCCAAACCATCCTAATACTCTTTCATCCACCCAACTTCCTTTCCACCCCTGTTCTCCTCCTCACCTCCTCACTCTATCTAGCCTAGTAACCCCTATCATACTTCTCAGGCACCTCATTTCAAACACATTCAAACTCTTCCTCTCTTATGTTCCACTCAGTAACACTCGGGGGGTCCCTGGCCAGTGACGAGACAGTACCTCGCCCCCTTCCGTACCCCATGGTACTGTTCCTTTCATGCATTCTGTCGACAGGCGATTTTATTGTTCTGTGTGACTGTTGGGTGGCAAAGGGTGATTTTATTAAGGACCCGACACGCCCTAAAAAAGGCTCTCAATCTTTTTCATTCAATTTCCCTTTTTTTTCGTTAATTATAATTATCAACACTCGTGGGATCCCGCCACTTCATGTTTCTCCCAAATCCTACCCCGCCAAAAATGTAAAAAATTATATAAGTTAATAAATTAACAATAATAAATATATAATGATAATACTTAAACATTGACGATTTGCTTTATTACAAAAGTTGACAACCACAAGCATCTTACATATTTCTTCTACCAGGAGAGAATTATAGAACTTTATCATTATTATTATCATTACTATTGTCATTATTATTATCATAATTTTTATTATTATCATTATTATTATTATTGAGATTCCATTATACAGAAATGGGCAGTCCATCACCACCCTAGACAAAGGTATGAATCAAGGCACGTTGGCTGGGACGGCGACTAATTCAGCTGGTGTCAACAAAGGCCAGGTCAGGTCAGATGGCTCCGGACGGCCTTTGTGAGACCTCTGACCCAGTTGGCGAGGACTACAAAGGCACGGCCGAACCTTAGTCACCGACTGTACAACAGGCGTCTTGGGATAACGTGCGGTTCCCCGCTCACAAGCAAAATCTGCTCAGGTCCCTGCTCACAAACATCTACTCATAAATAACTCAATTTCTCCCACACACAAACATCTGTTTAGCCTCCTACTCACACACAGACGTCTACTCAATTCCATACTCACGAATTACTCAATCTCTCACACAAACGTCTACTCACAAATTACTCAATTTCTCACACAAACATCTACTCAACTTCCCTGCTCACAAATATCTACTCATTAACTCAATTTCTCACACACACAAACATCTACTCAACTCCCTACTCATACACACATACGTCTGCCCAGTTCCCTGCTCACAAATATCTACTCATAAACTCAATTTCTCACACACACAAACATTTCTCAACTCCCTACTCATACACACATACGTCTGCCCAGTTCCCTGCTCACAAATATCTACTCATAAACTCAATTTCTCACAAACACAAACATCTACTCAATTCCCTGCTCACAAACATCTACTCACAAATAACTCAATTTCTCTCACACATCTACCTAACTCCCTACTCACACACAAAGACGTCTACTCAATTTTCTACACTCACACAGACGTCTACTCCATTCCCTATTCACAAACTTCTACTCACAAATAACTCAATTTCTCACACAAACAAACATCTACTCACACTAAGACTTCTACTCAACTCCCTACTCGCACACACGTCTACCCAATTCCCTGCTCACAAATAACTCAATTTCTCACACACACAAACATCTACTCAATCTCCTACTCACAAACGAAAATGTAATCAATTCCCTACTCACAAAAACATCTACTCAATTCCGTACTCACACACATGCATCTACTTCTCTACTTACAAATTTCCCTACTCCCACACACACACACATCTACTATACATATTCAGCTGGAACTGCCTAGTGTAGGCCTTATGGTCTCTTGCAGTCTCCTTCATTCTTATGTTGCTCTCACTCAAACATCTAAATACAAATATACACACATATATATTTTTCCTTTCCAGTTGATGACTGATAACTTGCAAAACGGTTTCCCAATTATACACAAACAACAAATTTACATAATCTTATTTATTCCCATCTTGTTCACAAACGTAAACAAAACTTACATAATCTTATTTATTCGAAGGATATTAGTATGGACGTCTACCGCGTGCTGCTTTGGGTACAAGCAACCAACCCACCACTTGTAACGTTCGCTCCTTCTCCCCCCCCTCTCCCCCTTCCCCCCTCACCTTAGTCGGGAAGGATGAGCGTTGGAACTGGGCAGGTGAACACACGCACGCACGCACGCACGCACACACACACACTCACTCTCTCACACACACACACGCACTCACTCACGACTATATTCGGAACAGCGAGTTTAAACAAAGATTGGCCTTCCTCGTGTCTCAATATGTAGGACAATGAACACATAACAGTCTCCTTTTTACATGAAAAACAAACGCTAAAATAAAAATAATATAAATACCAGACTTTCAAGAAACGGAGCAGTATACGTTTAGCATCAACACATCACTTACCTATTTCTCTGCAAAGGCACTATGTTTCAATTAATATTCGTAATTCAATTCAAGAAGAAAGTCATGTCACAAGTCACACCTTCCACCCCGGGTTGCTCACTCGACCACGTTAAGATTTGAACTGTTGAGTCGGCCCGCGCGTCGGCCCGAGCCGAGGGACGCGTTGTTGTCAGACGTAAGATACGGAAGTCTCCAACTGGCCCAAACTGCCGCACGGTGACGGTAACTTTTGTAACGATGATTCAGATTGAAAAGGGAAGTATATGAAATTGCAATAAAGAACTGGTTTTAATGGGATTGGAACCTGTGCACTCTTTATCTAGTCACGCTTACTTTTACTTTGAGATTGTGGACTGGACACAGCGGCCTAGTTGGGGCGGGAACACAAAGTAGAAAAGAAAATTCATTTCTACCACAAAATAAATAAAAAACGAATAATAAGTGGATTAATAAAAATAAATATATAAGTAGATCAGTAAATGAATGTTTAGATAAATGAATAGATACAAACAGATAAATATAAATAACACAGGTGACGTATCAAATGATGAATTAAAAGTACATGAATTCGTAAATGAATTAAGAGTCAATGTAAGAAATAATGATATATATGCAAGTAAACAGATAAATGAAATAACAATTTAAACGCAAAGTTAAGCAACGTGAGTTAATAATCAATAGATGAATGAATAAATAAGTAGACATAATGATTGTTATTAATTCGCTTTTAATTGAATGAAATTCTTTGGCGACGTAAAAGGAAAAATACAAATGTGCTCGGTTGGATATTGTGCTCTGTGAAAGTGGTCGGTTCTGTTCAATTGAAACAGACTTAAGCGAGATGACTTTAATGTTAATTGTTGACTTGTGTATTTATCTATATTTATCTATTTATTTTATATATATTTGTGAATTTTGTTGATTTATCTATTATATACTTATTTGTAAATTTATTTATCATTACCTATTTTTTGTCTATGTATTTCATATTCATCTATACCTCATTGATTATTTGCTTTCTTAATGAAGTTATTATAATTAATTTTGTATTCATCAATCTAATTAGTGTATTCAATTATTTGCATATATATTGGTTAATTGATTTTTGTGTTTATTCATTCATTTGTTCATTTATTTCGGCTGGTTAATTAAGGACTAACCAATCCTATTCTAGATTCATTCCTAAGACTCATAGTTCAAGTGAATAGAATGACACCCCTATGGAACAGAGTCACGCAGTACAGAAATGCTGACTGTCGACGACGAAATGCAAGATCATTTCATTTCAGAGAATTTGTGGCAGATAAGAAACCAAGGCGCTTGTGAATTCTTATCTCTTATCTCCGCGCTGCCTGCCTGCCAAGGCGTCGACTGCACCTCTACGGACCCGATGCTATGTAGTAAGCACCCCTACGAACCCAAATTGTTATATATCTATATATATTTATATATATATATATATATATGTATATATATATATATATATATATATATACTGTATGTATATATATATATATACTTATATATATACTGTATATATAT
>NC_134791.1:17076652-17079152 GCF_046742065.1 Oratosquilla oratoria | reverse complement strand
AATTTCTTGTGTAATGCCGTTAGGAAAAATTCAGTTAAGTACACACACGAGCGACCACACACACACACACATACACACACACACACGTACACACACACACGCACGAACACACCCACACGCACTCCCACACACACATACACGCACATGCACGCACACGCACACATACACGCACACACACACACACACACACACACTTCAACGAACGGACGGCTTAGAAGACGTTCTGAAGAAAATTGAAGTTTCGTGGATCCCAACGCAAAGAGAAGTGCCTATTGTATTTACAGGGTGGGGGAAATTGCTCGTGGGGTAGTGGGAAAGTAGGGAAAGAGGAGAAGGGGAGGGATTGCTGAGGGAAATGAAAGGAAATGAGGAAGGAGAGGACTTGGCCCAGGCAGACAGGCGAAAGGTAAACAAACGGCCCCCCGACCAGCTGAGTGACGATGAAATGTCTAATAAAAATGTAAAGATTAGAAGTATAGATAAGAGCAATACAGTAGAAAGTGATGAGAATATTTTCCAGGGCTTTAAAGAGGGTGGGGGGGGACACAACCCCCCCCCCCCCCGACTGACAAGACTAGAAGAGAAGGTCGATAAGATGATCGAGGACTTGGAGCGTAGGTTCGGTCAAGTTAACAACATTGTACAGAGGATTGAAAAATTGGAAGAACTAGAGAAGGCGAACACTAAGGAAATTGAAGAATTAAAAAACAGTTAAAAGGAGTAAAAGAAGAGAATAAAGTCTTAAAGGAGAATAATAAGGAGAACAAGGAGGGTTGGAAAAAAAATCCAAGAAAATAGCAAAGTTGCATTCACTGACATAATCAGACAGCAAATGAATGAACAAACTGAAAACTCAGTTATTAAAGTGATGAGACAGAAGGAGAATATAGTAAGAGACTTAGCAGACAGAAAGAAATGTATAATTATATTAGGAATGGAAGAGAAACATAACCCAGATAGAACTACAAGAATCCAAGAGGAAAATGAAAAAGTAAGAAATTTACTAGAATTAGTTCAGGAAGATGAACCAGAAATAATGAAACAAGTCGAAGAGAAATTCAGACTCGGGAAATATAGTACAGACAAGACCAGACCAATTAAGATTAAATTCAGGTCACAAACTACGGCTGAGAATGTCTTATCCAAAACAGGGAAACTAGCAACAAGTGAACAATATATAAAGGTATGGATAAAAAGGGAAATGAATAAAGAGGAAAGAGAGGAAGAAAAACAGAAAAGACTTGAAGCTAAGGAAAAAAACGAGAGTAGTGAATATGAAACTAAAGAAAGTCAACATACAAGAGAAAAACAAAAGGGAAACAGAGAACACAATGGAAGTGGCAGAAAACTAAGAGTGTCTTACACAAATATAGATGGATTAATAACAGGATTGAATGAGCTGAATGATTATTTGAAAGAAAAAGAACCAGACATAATGGGAATTGTAGAAACAAAATTAAAAGGTCCACTACCACCCAACAGTGTAGGACATGATGCATATAATTATTGGATTAGAAACAGAGTGAAAAAGGAAGGGGGTGGAGTTATGTTCCTGACTAAGAAGGATATAAACGTGAAGTGTGTCACATATGGAAAGAATACAGTAGAGATGATAATGATGGAAGTAGAAGACAGAGATAAGAAGAGCAGAAAGTTTGTGATAAATTATGTGCCCCCGAAAACAGCCTCATGGGAAGAGAGTGAACATAAAAGTATGTTAGAGGACACAAAGATAACATTAAACAAGATAATGGAAGAGGGAGGAAAAATAGTTATGATGGGGGACTTTAATTGCAAAGAAATCTGCTGGGAAGAAATGACAGTAAAGGGTGGAGACGACTCATGGGGAAACGCTCTACTTGAGATGGTTACTGACCATACAATGACACAATGGATACAGGAGAACACTAGGTATAGAAATGAAGAAGAGCCATCGAGACTAGACCTAATAATTACATCTGAACCTAGAATAGTGGACAAAATTGAATATAAAACACCAATAAGTAAAAGTGACCACATATTGATTGAACTGGAACTTAATGAAGAAAAATATATGAAAAGAAATTAACAATATAGAAAAGGAAGAATGATGTATGAAAAAACAAACTTTGGTAAAAATAAGAAAATTCTTTCAAAAGGAAAACTGGGAAGAAATATACAAAGAAGAAACAACAGTAGAAGAGAAATGGAATATTTTGACAAAAATTTACAAAAAAGGAGTGGAAAAGTATGACCCCAGACAAAAACAAGAAAAAGAATATGTAAAATGCTGGTACAACAAAAGTTGTAGGGAGTTAAAAGACAAAAGAGACAAAGCCTGGACCAGATGGAAAAAAGACAAAAGACCTGAAAAATGGAAAATATATACCTGTTATAGAAATGAATATGTACAAACGTGCAGAGAGGAAAAGAGAAAATATGAAAAAGATATCATAGAAAAGTGTAAAGATCAACCAAAACTATTTTACAGATTTGTAAACAATAAACTGAAAAACAAACA
>NC_134791.1:17069152-17071652 GCF_046742065.1 Oratosquilla oratoria | reverse complement strand
TATGTATATAATAAACAAGTTATATATATATATATATATATATATATATATATATATGTGTGTGTGTGTGTGTGTGTGTGTGTGTGTGTGTGTGTGTGTGTGTGTGTGTGTGTGTGTGTGTGTGTGTGTGTGTGTGTGTGTGTGTGTGTGTGTGTGTGTGTAAGTATTGTGTCTCCGCAATACTTGTACAGAAATCGCGACAGGAACTCCTTCCGTCGCAGATGTCTTCAGTTCTTCGTGACTTTGGGCTTCTTCAGGCAGACTCTATTTATGTGTTTATTCTATTAAATACTTTATCTTTATTAATTCCATTTATTCATTCGTTTGTTCACTTGATTATTCATTTTTATTCTAGATCATTTATTTACATATTTATTTATCTATGAATTAATTTATTTATATTCAGTTTTACTGACGATTAGTTTATCTATTTGTTCTGTTTCATTAATTTATTTACTTATAAATTAATTCTAATTATATATATATATATATATATTATAATATATGTATATATATATACATATATATATTTATATATATATATGTATATACATATATATATATATACAAATATATATATATATCTATATATATATATATATATATATGTATATTTCACTTTTTCTGTGATTAATGTGTTCTCACATATTATTGTTGACGTCATGAGTGTAAAATCTTTTTAGTGTCTTGTCTGTAGATGACTTCGTCCGGCGAAGATGTCTTCCCCCTCATATTTTGGCGGGAAGGGTAGGAAGTGTTGAACAAAATCCATGCATTCACATACAATAACACTTGACTGAAAGCAAAACTGACTTATGTTCAGGACCGTTAAACCTCGCCATAGGTCACTCAGAGGTCAAGTGAAGTTGAACGTTAAGGCCAAATGTTATCGGACACTTGAACATAACCTCATAAAAATTCGTGACCGTAACTATGTCCGGTGCAGTGTTGCCACTGTGATATATGCCATTTCCCACAAATGAGTGAGAACTTTTTCCACAAATTTCTACATTTTTACCTCAGAAAGAAGGAATTATTATATGCACAAATAAGTTCAATGAAACATATAATTCTTCAAATTCTACGCGAAAATAATGGTAAGCATTTTCAACTTTTCCACAAAATTGTGGAAAATCCCACAAAATGGCATCAGTGGTCCAGTGACGTGATTCTATTCGTTGGCAGCAGACGACGTTTTTCATTCCAGGTGAAGGACCCCGTTTTGGATCCTAAAATATCCTTCAGATAAATAAGAACATTTCCCTGATTGGCCCTACCATGGTATCTCCCTTCTCCCCCCTCCCTCCGCCGCGTCAGTGAGTTTTATTTTATTTAGCAGATGGAGCGCAAATGTAAACAAATGCGAAGGTCACGTGATTTACTAGCTCCTGCTCCCCGAGATTGCTGTTGTTGTTGTTGTTGTTGTTGTTTTCCAGCGTTTACAGACGCTCCTCAACTTACGTTTTAGTTACGTTCCGAACGGCCGAACGTAAGTTGAAAATGAACGTAAGTTGTTACTGTACTATACATCCGTAAATTCTATTACCGTATCTTATAAAACACCCCTAAATCATTAATTATACACATAACATTGTAAAATAATAACATTAATTTCAAATAAATTAAATTCAAGCAACATAAATTGAGATGGTGGAGGAGGAGGGGGAGGAGGAGGAGGAGGAGGAGGAGGCAAGGCATGTTCAGTTTGTCGTTTGTGCAATGTAAACAATGGACGCAGCGTCATGCGCAAGTATCGTTTGAACTACGGAGAACGCGCTAAACTAAAAAAATCACTCAATTTTTTTTTTTTTTTTTTTTTTTTACAATATTTTTACAGTCAGTTCAAACGTAAAATCGAAAAAACGTAAAACGAATGAACGTAAGTAGAGGAGCGTCTGTATATTCTTTCCGTGACAGTCGCGATAATTATATTATTTTAACCGATTCCCGGTGAAAGAGAAGTTAAGTTACGAAAGCTACAATTGCGAAGATCAGATCAGTATACCATTGTCGCATTTCATAGGTGGTTGGGTGGGGTGGGGTGGGCAGCTGCACCCCCTACAAATCCAGGGTATTTTTAAAACATTACTGGTCGTCACGTATAAGTTCGTTACTTTTTTGAATTGTAGAATATCAGTGCATGATTGATGAAACCCAAAATATATAATATATTTTATTTTGATCTCTACCCCACCAGAAATATCTGCTGACGTTATGCATTTCAGTGTTACTACGTAGGCAGTACAGTCGATTCTACAATGGGAGATGAATGACAGGACCCCGCGAGCGTTGTTCCTCTCCTGTATACTACAAATATGTAAATACATAAAATTATCACCGTCTATACAATCTTATAAAGCTAGAACAAGCCAATGTAAACAGAAGTCTAAATCACAGCTAAAGAGAAGTGAAAAAACACGAATCCGTTAATTATATGAAAGTAATCCAAGTACTTATATAAAGGTTTTGTTATTTGCGATTGTAATTAAGTCATTACAAC
>NC_134791.1:17061652-17066652 GCF_046742065.1 Oratosquilla oratoria | reverse complement strand
CTTGGCTCCTCCTGGATGACGGATCATCCCTGCATCTCATCTACTGCCCTGGGTCAGGAGCAGTGTAGCAAGACACAGCACATCCACAGCAAGGCCGCTTCATTAAATCGGCGACTCCCCTCATGCAGAAATGGAAAAGATGGGGAGAAATCCCTTCGGGCTGCGTCAAACTATTTGTTCACACATAATCCCTCACCCCCCCATCCCCCACCCACTCCCTTTCATGAAGATAATACTGTACATTAATGTCATAGCTCATGATAAAGAGCTCACCATACCTATTTATGGACTTGACATCTCACAAGTATAGCAGCATGCACTTAAACCTATGTTGAGGTTAGAATAGATACTTGTGCTTCTAAAATACCCGATTTCAGTAAAGCTCAGTTCATAGAACTACGTCAGGAGCTTCAGCTTACAGATTGGGAGGCAAAATTAAACGAAAGGCCTGTAGATCAGATGTGGGAAATATTTCAAAATACGCTCACTAAGATGATTCAAACTTATATTCCTTTTAAGGACAGACGTCCCCCAAATCAGGCTCGCCCAAAGTGGCTCGACAAAGAAACTGAAAAAAGTATTGCTAAAAAGAGACAGGCTTATAAGAAATATAAGTGCTCGGGTGCATCTAATGACTATAAAAGTTATGTATCAATAGAGAGAGATTTAAAAAAGACAATAAGAAAAAGAAAACGACAATACGAAATGAACATCGCTGATAAATCTAAAGAGAATCCCAAAGAATTCTATAGTTACATTAGAGATAAAAAGGTTGTTAGGAATCACATTGGTCCACTATTATCTGCTGACGGTCAACTTGAATATTCAAATGAAGGAATGTGTAATATCTTAAACAATTATTTTAGCTCGGTATTCGTAAACGAAACACCTCAAAGTGAATTCCAAACTGAAACCTGTGAAAAGTCTGGGGTAAACTTACTCACTACGGTAAATATAACAAAAGAAAAAATTAAAAGGTGTATAGACAAACTCAAAGTTAATAAAACACCAGGGCCTGACGGTTGGCACCCAAGAATCTTAAAGGAAATGAAAAATGAGATTGTTGTTCCATTAGAAATTATTTTCAAGAAATCCATCATATCCGGAGATGTCCCAAGAGAATGGAAGCTAGCTAACGTTACTCCCATATTCAAAAAAGGTGACAAAAAGAAACCAAATAACTATAGGCCTATAAGTTTGACTTCAATCGTAGGAAAAATAATGGAAACTATCATCAGAGATGCTATCGAATATCATTTAGAAAGTAACCGTTTGATAAATGATAGCCAGCATGGTTTCAGACGGAAACGTTCTTGCGTGACTAACTTACTCGAATTCTACAACACAGTTATCTCGAATTATGACAAAAGAAACAATATAGATTTAATATATCTAGACTTTGCAAAAGCTTTTGATACCGTCCCACACGAAAGACTACTTACTAAATTAGCTTTGCATGGAATAAGTGGTAGCCTATTAGGTTGGACTAGTAATTGGTTGAAAGGTCGAAAACAGAGAGTTGTTTTAAATGGAAAAACTTCTGGATGGAAATGTGTTGCAAGTGGAGTTCCTCAGGGTTCCGTTCTTGGGTCACTTCTATTCATAGTATATATAAATGATATAGACCATGGACTAAAATCTACTGTTTCCAAATTTGCTGATGATACAAAACTGTGCGGAGTGGCAAATAATCACTCAAACCAATTAGATATTCAAGAAGATTTAGATAAATTACAGCAATGGTCTGAAAAGTGGCTAATGAAATTTAACACAAGTAAATGCAAGGTAATGCACATAGGTAAAAATAACAGTAAGTACGATTACAAGTTATTTGGAAATTCGTTAACAAAAGTGGATAGTGAAAAAGATCTCGGCGTAATTATCAGTAACGACCTCAAATCATCCAAACAGTGTATTTCAGCCTCTGAGAAAGCAAATAAGATTCTGGGATTGATTGCGCGATCTTTTGATTTCAAAAGTCCATCACTCATTAACAAGCTATATAAATCGTTAGTTCGTCCACATTTGGAATATGCTGTTTCCGTATGGTCACCGAATCTCATTAAAGACATTGACAGACTGGAAAAAGTACAACGGCGAGCCACAAAACTGATTCCAAATATCAAAAATAAATCATACGAAAATCGACTTAAGCACATGAATCTGTTTTCCCTAAAAAAGCGTAGACTCAGAGGTGACTTGATACAGGTCTTTAAGATTTTAAAGGGAATTGACAACATCAAAAGTGACAAAATTTTCACATTGAATGAGAATCAGACAAGAAACAATGGTCTCAAACTGTCCGGAAATAGATTCAATTTGGAAGTAGGTAGAAACAACTTTGCCAACCGTGTAGTTAATGAATGGAATAAACTTCCTGCACAGGTAGTGCAATGTAGTTCAGTTCGAAGCTTTAAGAATCATTTAGATAAATACCTAAGTAAGATGCTGTAATGATTATAATTTATGTTATATTATTTGTTTTTGTTTTGTTATAATTTGTCTGTCTGATTTTCATTTATTATTAGTTATATGTCAATTTATTATCATTTACTATTTACCTGTTTGTTTGTTATTCAACTATACCTATGCATTTATTTATTTATTTTATTTGTTATTTACATTATTATAGTTTTAATTTATTATTAATATGATTTTTTTTTTTTTTTTTTTTTTTTTTTGCATCCGACCTAGATATGGATCAAAAGGTCTCCTGTCGGCATGCTCCGCCTTTGTAATCCTTTGTAAGACAGAATGAGTGGTAGGGTGGTGAGTTTAAACGCCAAAAATCCGTTGAAACGTCAGTATTAAAATTTCAACGGATTCTTGGCGTTTAAAATCACCCTATCACTCACTTGAACCTATCATTTTGCCATTGGAAAAGATACTTGATTTTGTTCTAACTGCAGAATATAACAGAATTCGATATTTCCACCCTTCCTTCTTTCCCCTCAAGTGCGGTCATCCCCTTATCCTGGTTCGCTATGTATTCTAAAGTGACCCCTCCTCCCAGGATCTATCATACACCGTTCCTACTCGACGCTATTAGATTCAATGAGATTGCACCTCTATTAGTGGGAAACTGTGATGTTATAACACATTTGTAAATGTACACTTTAAACCCACTATCGGAGAAATAATATCAGTAGTACAGGATATCCGTATATTTCAACTACTATCTGTAGTCCTCTTCAGCAGAATGAGGACTACGGATAGTAGTCGAAATATACGGATCTCCTGTACTACTGATATTATTTCTCCGATAGTGGGTTTAAAGTGTACACCTCTTTTAGTAATGACATTTCTGGCACAGACTGGGATTATGACTTTTCTGATTTCACAGTGGATCAAACGACTGGCATGCTGACTTCTACTATTGTTAATTAATCGTTATGGTCCCCTCAAACGCTTGAACAAGGATATCCTTCCTGGCACAATCATGTGTCGGTTGAGGTTGATTTCTCGTCGCAATAAGTCAGCTTGGTAGGACTACAAATAGTTAAGGCGCCTCAAAAGACAAAGATCCCAATTGACCCAGAATAGATTGTACATTTGTAACCAAGCAAACTTAAATTACAATTCATTTGTTACTGCAGTCAAACTACGAGGACCCCCTTTCTCTCCAATGTAAAACTAAACCAAAACTGTCTCATTCCTATATAAGGAAAAAGAAGCCTGATCCCCCATCTGTTGGATCACCAATGATAAATAACGCCTTAAATAACAATCCCTATGAAACGTTAAACTCTTTCGTCCAAGCATTTGCCTCGTTTTTTTTTCTTTTAATCCAAAACCCACAGAATCCAAGTTCTCACCAAACTTGCTTTGGTGACTATTCCATCGTTGTTTTTAGTATTTCAGATGTGGAGGCACTGCTTAGCGGACAGTGCTATGGGTCCACACAACGTCCATCCTGCATTATTGAAACTATGTTCTTCTCCTCTTGTTCATCCTTTTTATCTCGCTTTTCAGAAGTCCATGCAAACTGATACGATACACTTGTGACCCCAATAAAAATGCCCTCACACTGACCCACTAAATTACGGACCTATCAACCTGACACTCATCCCTTACAGAATTCTAGAACGTATAATTGTTGAGGCACTTTACAATATCCTAAATGAGTACATATTAGTGGATAACAATTAAATCAATTTGGTTTCAGGTCGGTGAAGTCGGTGGAAGAAAGCCGCTGGTAACCTACAACTATGTTACCTATTCATACGATGTAAGGCAAGTTGTCGCTCTCATTCTCTTTGACTTAGTCTTTAAATGTGTCCATCTCCTAACATTACTGTCTAAACCAGGGATTCTGGGGACGGTTTCCAGGTGTATTTAGATGACTAGCGAAAGATTACTTAAACATTTAAATCTGCAGAGAGAGAACATTGTACATTGTTTTTTATATTAATGCTTAACTGACGAATAAAGTCATTACAATTTGAACCATTTTATATCCATTGCGGTGCCATTGTATATTTAATTAGTCTTGATATATTATCATTCTATATTCATTGTCAGGTTAATGGAGGTACGGGTCGATGGTCTGATGACTCTGGGTACGTAGAAAACGGGAAAAAGGTTGAGAACCCCTGCTCTAAACTCTGGGCTATTGGAATCTCAGGCTCCATGTTTTCTTGGACTAAATCCTTCCTAGCGCATAAATCTCTCCTCGTCTAAAGTGGTATACCACAAGGCTCGGTATTGGGACCTGTGTTGTTTTTTCTAATGTTTGTAAATAACCTAAGCTACAGTTTGTCTTGTGGATATAGTGTTTGCAGGCAACCTGAAATTTTACCTTTATCACCCCAGAGATTTATCTCGGCACTCATCACTTGATCTGCATGAAAACATTGATACCATTGCCACCACAGCCATGTCTTCAGGACTAAACTTTTTAACTAACAAATGTACCCATCTCAGGCTTTGGCGAGGATCAGGCCTAGATTTCGACCCAAAATAAACCTTAAATGGGACTGCAATCTCGAGACAAGTCTAGA